>NW_027473673.1:0-111625 GCF_050947335.1 Megachile rotundata
TAGTGAGTGTAATAAATATAGTAATTGTCGTTCTATCGCTCATATAAGCACAATATGGCTAATAATATGAGTTAGATTGATAATAATAAGAGTAATAAGTATAGTAATTGTCGTTCTATCGATCATATAAGCATAATATGGCTAATAATATGAGTTAGATTGATAATAATAAGTGTAATAAGTATAGTAATTGTCGTTCTATCGATCATAATTGCATAATATGGTTAATAATATGAGTTAGATTGATAATAATAAGAGCAATGAGTATAGTAATTGTCGTACTATCGATCATATAAGCATGATATGGCTAATAATATGAGTTAGATTGATAATAATAAGTGTAAAAAGTAGAGTAATTGTCGTTCGATCGATCATATCTGCATAATATGGTTAATAATATGAGTTAGATTGATAATAATAAGAGTAATGAGTATAGTAATTGTCGTACTATCGATCATATAAGCATAATATGGCTAATAATGTGAGTTAGATTGATAATAGTGAGTGCAATAAATATAGTAATTGTCGTTCTATCGCTCATATAAGCATAATATGACTAATAATATGAGTTAGATTGATAATAATAAGTGTAATAAGTATAGTAATTGTCGTTCTATCGGTCATTTAAGCATAATATGGCTAATAATATGAGTCAGATTGATAATAATAACAGTAATAAGTATAGTAATTGTCGTTCTATCGATAATGTAAGCATAATATGCCTAATAATATGAGTTAGATTGATAATACTAAGAGTAGTGGGTATAGTAATTCTCGTTCTATCTATCATATAATCATAATATGGCTAATAATATGAGTTAGATTGATAATACTAAGAGTGGTGAGTATAGTAATTGTCGTTCTATCGACCATATAAGCATAATATGGCTAATAATAGGAGTTAGATTGATAATAATAAGTGTAATAAGTATAGTAATTGTCGTTCTATCGGTCATTTAAGCATAATATGGCTAATAATATGAGTCAGATTGATAATAATAACAGTAATAAGTATAGTAATTGTCGTTCTATCGATAATATAAGCATAATATGGCTAATAATATGAGTTAGATTGATAATACTAAGAGTAGTGGGTATAGTAATTCTCGTTCTATCTATCATATAATCATAATATGGCTAATAATATGAGTTAGATTGATAATACTAAGAGTGGTGAGTATAGTAATTGTCGTTCTATCGATCATATAAGCATAATATGGCTAATAATATGAGTTAGATTGATAATAATAAGAGTAGTAAGTATAGTATTTGTCGTTCTATCGATCATATAAGCACAATATGGCTAATAATACGAGTTAGATTGATAATAATAAGAGTAATAAGTATAGTAATTGTCGTTCTATCGATCATTTAACCATAATATGGCTAATAATATGAGTTAGATTGATAATAATAAGAGTAATAAGTATAGTAATTGTCGTTCTATCGATAATGTAAGCATAATATGGCTAATAATATGAGTTAGATTGATAATACTAAGGGTAGTGAGTATAGTAATTCTCGTTCTGTCGATCATGTAAGCATAATATGGCTAATAATATGAGTTGGATTGATAATAATAAGAGTAATAAGTATAGTAATTGTCGTTCTATCGATCATATAAGCATAATATGGCTAATAATATGAGTTAGATAGATAATAATAAGAGTAATGAGTATAGTAATTGTAGTTCTATCGATCATATCTGCATAATATGGTTAATAATATGAGTTAGATTCATAATAATAACAGTAATAAGTATAGTAATTGTCGTTCTATCGATCATTTAAGCATAATATGGCTAATAATATGAGTTAGATTGATAATAATAAGAGTAATAAGTATAGTAATTGTCGTTCTATCGGTCATTTAAGCATAATATGGCTAATAATATGAGTTAGGTTGATAATACTAAGGGTAGTGAGTAAAGTAATTCTCGTTCTGTCGATCATGTAAGCATAATATGGCGAATAATATGAGTTGGGTTGATAAAACTAAGAATAATAAGTATAGTAACTGTCGTTCTATCGATCATATAAGCATAATATGGTTAATAATATGAGTTAGAATGATAATAATAAGAGTAATAAGTATAGTAATTGTCGTTCTATCGATCATATCTGCATAATATGGTTAATAATATGAGTTAGATTGATAATAGTGAGTGTAATAAGTATAGTGAATGTCGTTCTATCGAACATATCAGCATAATATGGGTAATAATATGAGTTGGATTGATAATAGTAAGAGTAATGAGTATAGTATTTGTCGTTCTATCGATCATATAAGCATAATATGGCTAATAATACGAGTTAGATTGATAATAATAAGAGTAATAAGTATAGTAATTGTCGTTCTATCGATCATATAAGCACAATATGGCTAATAATATGAGTTAGATTGATAATAATAAGAGTAATGAGTATAGTAATTGTCGTTCTATCGATCATATCTGCATAATATGGTTAACAATATGAGTTAGATTGATAATAATAAGAGTAATAAGTATAGTAATTGTCGTTATATCGATCATATAACCATAATATGGCTAACAGCATGAGTTGGATTGATAATAATAAGAGTAATGAGTATAGTAATTGTCGTTCTATCGATCATGTCTGCATAATATGGTTAATAATATGAGTTAGATTGATAATAGTGAGTGTAATAAATATAGTAATTGTCGTTCTATCGCTCATATTAGCACAATATGGCTAATAACATGAGTTAGATTGATAATAATAAGAGTAATAAGTATAGTAATTGTCGTTCTATCGATCATATAAGCATAATATGGCTAATAATATGAGTTAGATTGATAAGAATAACAGTAATAAGTATAGTAATTGTCGTTCTATCGATAATATAAGCATAATATGGCTAATAATATGAGTTAGATTGATAATACTAAGAGTAGTGAGTATAGTAATTCTCGTTCTATCGATCATATAAGGATAATATGGCTAATAATATGAGTTAGATTGATAATACTAAGAGTAGTGAGTATAGTAATTGTCGTACTATCGATCATATAGGCATAATATGGCTAATAATATGAGTTAGATTGATAATAATAAGTGTAAAAAGTAGAGTAATTGTCGTTCGATCGATCATATCTGCATAATATGGTTAACAATATGAGTTAGATTGATAATAATAAGAGTAATGAGTATAGTAATTGTCGTACTATCGATCATATAAGCATAATATGGCTAATAATGTGAGTTAGATTGATAATAGTGAGTGCAATAAATATAGTAATTGTCGTTCTATCGCTCATATAAGCACAATATGGCTAATAATATGAGTTAGATTGATAATAATAAGAATAATAAGTATAGTAATTGTAGTTCTATCGATCATATCTGCATAATATGGTTAATAATATGAGTTAGATTCATAATAATAACAGTAATAAGTACAGTAATTGTCGTTCTATCGATCATTCAACCATAATATGGCTAATAATATGAGTTAGATTGATAATAATAAGTGTAATAAGTATAGTAATTGTCGTTCTATCGGTCATTTAAGCATAATATGGCTAATAATATGAGTCAGATTGATAATAATAACAGTAATAAGTATAGTAATTGTCGTTCTATCGATAATATAAGCATAATATGGCTAATAATATGAGTTAGATTGATAATACTAAGAGTAGTGAGTATAGTAATTGTCGTTCTATCGATCATATAAGCATAATATGGCTAATAATATGAGTTGGATTGATAATAATAAGAGTAATAAGTATAGTAATTGTCGTTCTATCGATCATATAAGCATAATATGGCTAATAATATGAGTTAGATTGATAATACTAAGAGTAGTGTGTATAGTAATTTTCATTCTATCGATCATATAGGGATAATATGGCTAATAATATGAGTTAGATAGATAATAATAAGAGTAATGAGTATAGTAATTGTAGTTCTATCGATCATATCTGCATAATATGGTTAATAATATGAGTTAGATTCATAATAATAACAGTAATAAGTACAGTAATTGTCGTTCTATCGATCATTTAAGCATAATATGGCTAATAATATGAGTTAGATTGATAATAATAAGAGTAATAAGTATAGTAATTGTCGTTCTATCGGTCATTTAAGCATAATGTGGCGAATAATATGAGTTGGGTTGATAAAACTAAGAATAATAAGTATAGTAACTGTCGTTCTATCGATCATATAAGCACAATATGGCTAATAATATGAGTTAGATTGATAATAATAAGAGTAATAAGTTGAGTAATTGTCGTTATATCGATCACATAACCATAATATGGCTAATAGCATGAGTTAGATTGATAATAATAAGAGTAATGAGTATAGTAATTGTCGTTCTATCGATCATATCTGCATAATATGGTTAATAATATGAGTTAGATTGATAATAGTGAGTGTAATAAATATAGTAATTGTCGTTCTATCGCTCATATAAGCACAATATGGCTAATAATATGAGTTAGATTGATAATAATAAGAGTAATAAGTATAGTAATTGTCGTTCTATCGATCATATAAGCATAATATGGCTAATAATATGAGTTAGATTGATAACAATAAGTGTAATAAGTATAGTAATTGTCGTTCTATCGATCATAATTGCATAATATGGTTAATAAAATGAGTTAGATTGATAATAATAAGAGCAATGAGTATAGTAATTGTCGTACTATCGATCATATAAGCATGATATGGCTAATAATATGAGTTAGATTGATAATAATAAGTGTAAAAAGTAGAGTAATTGTCGTTCGATCGATCATATCTGCATAATATGGTTAATAATATGAGTTAGATTGATAATAATAAGAGTAATGAGTATAGTAATTGTCGTACTATCGATCATATAAGCATAATATGGCTAATAATGTGAGTTAGATTGATAATAGTGAGTGCAATAAATATAGTAATTGTCGTTCTATCGCTCATATAAGCATAATATGACTAATAATATGAGTTAGATTGATAATAATAAGTGTAATAAGTATAGTAATTGTCGTTCTATCGGTCATTTAAGCATAATATGGCTAATAATATGAGTCAGATTGATAATAATAACAGTAATAAGTATAGTAATTGTCGTTCTATCGATAATATAAGCATAATATGGCTAATAATATGAGTTAGATTGATAATACTAAGAGTAATAAGTATAGTAATTGTCGTTCTATCGATAATGTAAGCATAATATGGCTAATAATATGAGTTAGATTGATAATACTGAGGGTAGTGAGTATAGTAATTCTCGTTCTGTCGATCATGTAAGCATAATATGGCTAATAATATGAGTTGGATTGATAATAATAAGAGTAATAAGTATAGTAATTGTCGTTCTATCGATCATATAAGCATAATATGGCTAATAATATGAGTTAGATAGATAATAATAAGAGTAATGAGTATAGTAATTGTAGTTCTATCGATCATATCTGCATAATATGGTTAATAATATGAGTTAGATTCATAATAATAACAGTAATAAGTATAGTAATTGTCGTTCTATCGATCATTTAAGCATAATATGGCTAATAATATGAGTTAGATTGATAATAATAAGAGTAATAAGTATAGTAATTGTCGTTCTATCGGTCATTTAAGCATAATATGGCTAATAATATGAGTTAGATTGATAATACTAAGGGTAGTGAGTAAAGTAATTCTCGTTCTGTCGATCATGTAAGCATAATATGGCGAATAATATGAGTTGGGTTGATAAAACTAAGAATAATAAGTATAGTAACTGTCGTTCTATCGATCATATAAGCATAATATGGTTAATAATATGAGTTAGAATGATAATAATAAGAGTAATAAGTATAGTAATTGTCGTTCTATCGATCATATCTGCATAATATGGTTAATAATATGAGTTAGATTGATAATAGTGAGTGTAATAAGTATAGTGAATGTCGTTCTATCGAACATATCAGCATAATATGGGTAATAATATGAGTTGGATTGATAATAGTAAGAGTAATGAGTATAGTATTTGTCGTTCTATCGATCATATAAGCATAATATGGCTAATAATACGAGTTAGATTGATAATAATAAGAGTAATAAGTATAGTAATTGTCGTTCTATCGATCATATAAGCACAATATGGCTAATAATATGAGTTAGATTGATAATAATAAGAGTAATGAGTATAGTAATTGTCGTTCTATCGATCATATCTGCATAATATGGTTAACAATATGAGTTAGATTGATAATAATAAGAGTAATAAGTATAGTAATTGTCGTTATATCGATCATATAACCATAATATGGCTAACAGCATGAGTTGGATTGATAATAATAAGAGTAATGAGTATAGTAATTGTCGTTCTATCGATCATGTCTGCATAATATGGTTAATAATATGAGTTAGATTGATAATAGTGAGTGTAATAAATATAGTAATTGTCGTTCTATCGCTCATATAAGCACAATATGGCTAATAATATGAGTTAGATTCATAATAATAACAGTAATAAGTACAGTAATTGTCGTTCTATCGATCATTTAAGCATAATATGGCTAATAATATGAGTTGGATTGATAATAATAAGAGTAATAAGTATAGTAATTGTCGTTCTATCGGTCATTTAAGCATAATATGGCGAATAATATGAGTTGGGTTGATAAAACTAAGAATAATAAGTATAGTAAATGTCGTTCTATCGATCATATAAGCACAATATGGCTAATAATATGAGTTAGATTGATAATAATAAGAGTAATAAGTTGAGTAATTGTCGTTATATCGATCACATAACCATAATATGGCTAATAGCATGAGTTAGATTGATAATAATAAGAGTAATGAGTATAGTAATTGTCGTTCTATCGATCATATCTGCATAATATGGTTAATAATATGAGTTAGATTGATAATAGTGAGTGTAATAAATATAGTAATTGTCGTTCTATCGCTCATATAAGCACAATATGGCTAATAATATGAGTTAGATTGATAATAATAAGAGTAATAAGTATAGTAATTGTCGTTCTATCGATCATATAAGCATAATATGGCTAATAATATGAGTTAGATTGATAATAATAAGTGTAATAAGTATAGTAATTGTCGTTCTATCGATCATAATTGCATAATATGGTTAATAATATGAGTTAGATTGATAATAATAAGAGTAATGAGTATAGTAATTGTCGTACTATCGATCATATAAGCATAATATGGCTAATAATGTGAGTTAGATTGATAATAGTGAGTGCAATAAATATAGTAATTGTCGTTCTATCGCTCATATAAGCATAATATGACTAATAATATGAGTTAGATTGATAATAATAAGTGTAATAAGTATAGTAATTGTCGTTCTATCGGTCATTTAAGCATAATATGGCTAATAATATGAGTCAGATTGATAATAATAACAGTAATAAGTATAGTAATTGTCGTTCTATCGATAATGTAAGCATAATATGCCTAATAATATGAGTTAGATTGATAATACTAAGAGTAGTGGGTATAGTAATTCTCGTTCTATCTATCATATAATCATAATATGGCTAATAATATGAGTTAGATTGATAATACTAAGAGTGGTGAGTATAGTAATTGTCGTTCTATCGACCATATAAGCATAATATGGCTAATAATAGGAGTTAGATTGATAATAATAAGTGTAATAAGTATAGTAATTGTCGTTCTATCGGTCATTTAAGCATAATATGGCTAATAATATGAGTCAGATTGATAATAATAACAGTAATAAGTATAGTAATTGTCGTTCTATCGATAATATAAGCATAATATGGCTAATAATATGAGTTAGATTGATAATACTAAGAGTAGTGGGTATAGTAATTCTCGTTCTATCTATCATATAATCATAATATGGCTAATAATATGAGTTAGATTGATAATACTAAGAGTGGTGAGTATAGTAATTGTCGTTCTATCGATCATATAAGCATAATATGGCTAATAATATGAGTTAGATTGATAATAATAAGAGTAGTAAGTATAGTATTTGTCGTTCTATCGATCATATAAGCACAATATGGCTAATAATACGAGTTAGATTGATAATAATAAGAGTAATAAGTATAGTAATTGTCGTTCTATCGATCATTTAACCATAATATGGCTAATAATATGAGTTAGATTGATAATAATAAGAGTAATAAGTATAGTAATTGTCGTTCTATCGATAATGTAAGCATAATATGGCTAATAATATGAGTTAGATTGATAATACTAAGGGTAGTGAGTATAGTAATTCTCGTTCTGTCGATCATGTAAGCATAATATGGCTAATAATATGAGTTGGATTGATAATAATAAGAGTAATAAGTATAGTAATTGTCGTTCTATCGATCATATAAGCATAATATGGCTAATAATATGAGTTAGATAGATAATAATAAGAGTAATGAGTATAGTAATTGTAGTTCTATCGATCATATCTGCATAATATGGTTAATAATATGAGTTAGATTCATAATAATAACAGTAATAAGTATAGTAATTGTCGTTCTATCGATCATTTAAGCATAATATGGCTAATAATATGAGTTAGATTGATAATAATAAGAGTAATAAGTATAGTAATTGTCGTTCTATCGGTCATTTAAGCATAATATGGCTAATAATATGAGTTAGATTGATAATACTAAGGGTAGTGAGTAAAGTAATTCTCGTTCTGTCGATCATGTAAGCATAATATGGCGAATAATATGAGTTGGGTTGATAAAACTAAGAATAATAAGTATAGTAACTGTCGTTCTATCGATCATATAAGCATAATATGGTTAATAATATGAGTTAGAATGATAATAATAAGAGTAATAAGTATAGTAATTGTCGTTCTATCGATAATGTAAGCATAATATGGTTAATAATATGAGTTAGATTGATAATAGTGAGTGTAATAAATATAGTAATTGTCGTTCTATCGCTCATATTAGCACAATATGGCTAATAACATGAGTTAGATTGATAATAATAAGAGTAATAAGTATAGTAATTGTCGTTCTATCGATCATATAAGCATAATATGGCTAATAATATGAGTTAGATTGATAAGAATAACAGTAATAAGTATAGTAATTGTCGTTCTATCGATAATATAAGCATAATATGGCTAATAATATGAGTTAGATTGATAATACTAAGAGTAGTGAGTATAGTAATTCTCGTTCTATCGATCATATAAGGATAATATGGCTAATAATATGAGTTAGATTGATAATACTAAGAGTAGTGAGTATAGTAATTGTCGTACTATCGATCATATAGGCATAATATGGCTAATAATATGAGTTAGATTGATAATAATAAGTGTAAAAAGTAGAGTAATTGTCGTTCGATCGATCATATCTGCATAATATGGTTAACAATATGAGTTAGATTGATAATAATAAGAGTAATGAGTATAGTAATTGTCGTTCTATCGGTCATTTAAGCATAATATGGCTAATAATATGAGTCAGATTGATAATAATAACAGTAATAAGTATAGTAATTGTCGTTCTATCGATAATATAAGCATAATATGGCTAATAATATGAGTTAGATTGATAATACTAAGAGTGGTGAGTATAGTAATTGTCGTTCTATCGATCATATAAGCATAATATGGCTAATAATATGAGTTAGATTGATAATACTAAGAGTAGTGGGTATAGTAATTCTCGTTCTATCTATCATATAATCATAATATGGCTAATAATATGAGTTAGATTGATAATACTAAGAGTGGTGAGTATAGTAATTGTCGTTCTATCGATCATATAAGCATAATATGGCTAATAATATGAGTTAGATTGATAATAATAAGAGTAGTAAGTATAGTATTTGTCGTTCTATCGATCATATAAGCACAATATGGCTAATAATACGAGTTAGATTGATAATAATAAGAGTAATAAGTATAGTAATTGTCGTTCTATCGATCATTTAACCATAATATGGCTAATAATATGAGTTAGATTGATAATAATAAGAGTAATAAGTATAGTAATTGTCGTTCTATCGATAATGTAAGCATAATATGGCTAATAATATGAGTTAGATTGATAATACTAAGGGTAGTGAGTATAGTAATTCTCGTTCTGTCGATCATGTAAGCATAATATGGCTAATAATATGAGTTGGATTGATAATAATAAGAGTAATAAGTATAGTAATTGTCGTTCTATCGATCATATAAGCATAATATGGCTAATAATATGAGTTAGATAGATAATAATAAGAGTAATGAGTATAGTAATTGTAGTTCTATCGATCATATCTGCATAATATGGTTAATAATATGAGTTAGATTCATAATAATAACAGTAATAAGTATAGTAATTGTCGTTCTATCGATCATTTAAGCATAATATGGCTAATAATATGAGTTAGATTGATAATAATAAGAGTAATAAGTATAGTAATTGTCGTTCTATCGGTCATTTAAGCATAATATGGCTAATAATATGAGTTAGATTGATAATACTAAGGGTAGTGAGTAAAGTAATTCTCGTTCTGTCGATCATGTAAGCATAATATGGCGAATAATATGAGTTGGGTTGATAAAACTAAGAATAATAAGTATAGTAACTGTCGTTCTATCGATCATATAAGCATAATATGGTTAATAATATGAGTTAGAATGATAATAATAAGAGTAATAAGTATAGTAATTGTCGTTCTATCGATAATGTAAGCATAATATGGTTAATAATATGAGTTAGATTGATAATAGTGAGTGTAATAAATATAGTAATTGTCGTTCTATCGCTCATATTAGCACAATATGGCTAATAACATGAGTTAGATTGATAATAATAAGAGTAATAAGTATAGTAATTGTCGTTCTATCGATCATATAAGCATAATATGGCTAATAATATGAGTTAGATTGATAAGAATAACAGTAATAAGTATAGTAATTGTCGTTCTATCGATAATATAAGCATAATATGGCTAATAATATGAGTTAGATTGATAATACTAAGAGTAGTGAGTATAGTAATTCTCGTTCTATCGATCATATAAGGATAATATGGCTAATAATATGAGTTAGATTGATAATACTAAGAGTAGTGAGTATAGTAATTGTCGTACTATCGATCATATAGGCATAATATGGCTAATAATATGAGTTAGATTGATAATAATAAGTGTAAAAAGTAGAGTAATTGTCGTTCGATCGATCATATCTGCATAATATGGTTAACAATATGAGTTAGATTGATAATAATAAGAGTAATGAGTATAGTAATTGTCGTTCTATCGGTCATTTAAGCATAATATGGCTAATAATATGAGTCAGATTGATAATAATAACAGTAATAAGTATAGTAATTGTCGTTCTATCGATAATATAAGCATAATATGGCTAATAATATGAGTTAGATTGATAATACTAAGAGTGGTGAGTATAGTAATTGTCGTTCTATCGATCATATAAGCATAATATGGCTAATAATATGAGTTAGATTGATAATACTAAGAGTAGTGGGTATAGTAATTCTCGTTCTATCTATCATATAATCATAATATGGCTAATAATATGAGTTAGATTGATAATACTAAGAGTGGTGAGTATAGTAATTGTCGTTCTATCGATCATATAAGCATAATATGGCTAATAATATGAGTTAGATTGATAATAATAAGAGTAGTAAGTATAGTATTTGTCGTTCTATCGATCATATAAGCACAATATGGCTAATAATACGAGTTAGATTGATAATAATAAGAGTAATAAGTATAGTAATTGTCGTTCTATCGATCATTTAACCATAATATGGCTAATAATATGAGTTAGATTGATAATAATAAGAGTAATAAGTATAGTAATTGTCGTTCTATCGATAATGTAAGCATAATATGGCTAATAATATGAGTTAGATTGATAATACTGAGGGTAGTGAGTATAGTAATTCTCGTTCTGTCGATCATGTAAGCATAATATGGCTAATAATATGAGTTGGATTGATAATAATAAGAGTAATAAGTGTAGTAATTGTCGTTCTATCGATCATTTAAGCATAATATGGCTAATAATATGAGTTGGATTGATAATAATAAGAGTAATAGGTATAGTAATTGTCGTTCTATCGGTCATTTAAGCATAATATGGCGAATAATATGAGTTGGGTTGATAAAACTAAGAATAATAAGTATAGTAAATGTCGTTCTATCGATCATATAAGCACAATATGGCTAATAATATGAGTTAGATTGATAATAATAAGAGTAATAAGTTGAGTAATTGTCGTTATATCGATCACATAACCATAATATGGCTAATAATATGAGTTAGATTGATAATAATAAGAGTAATAAGTATAGTAATTGTCGTTCTATCGATCATATAAGCATAATATGGCTAATAATATGAGTTAGATTGATAATAATAAGTGTAATAAGTATAGTAATTGTCGTTCTATCGATCATAATTGCATAATATGGTTAATAATATGAGTTAGATTGATAATAATAAGAGCAATGAGTATAGTAATTGTCGTACTATCGATCATATAAGCATGATATGGCTAATAATATGAGTTAGATTGATAATAATAAGTGTAAAAAGTAGAGTAATTGTCGTTCGATCGATCATATCTGCATAATATGGTTAATAATATGAGTTAGATTGATAATAATAAGAGTAATGAGTATAGTAATTGTCGTACTATCGATCATATAAGCATAATATGGCTAATAATGTGAGTTAGATTGATAATAGTGAGTGCAATAAATATAGTAATTGTCGTTCTATCGCTCATATAAGCATAATATGACTAATAATATGAGTTAGATTGATAATAATAAGTGTAATAAGTATAGTAATTGTCGTTCTATCGGTCATTTAAGCATAATATGGCTAATAATATGAGTCAGATTGATAATAATAACAGTAATAAGTATAGTAATTGTCGTTCTATCGATAATGTAAGCATAATATGCCTAATAATATGAGTTAGATTGATAATACTAAGAGTAGTGGGTATAGTAATTCTCGTTCTATCTATCATATAATCATAATATGGCTAATAATATGAGTTAGATTGATAATACTAAGAGTGGTGAGTATAGTAATTGTCGTTCTATCGACCATATAAGCATAATATGGCTAATAATAGGAGTTAGATTGATAATAATAAGTGTAATAAGTATAGTAATTGTCGTTCTATCGGTCATTTAAGCATAATATGGCTAATAATATGAGTCAGATTGATAATAATAACAGTAATAAGTATAGTAATTGTCGTTCTATCGATAATATAAGCATAATATGGCTAATAATATGAGTTAGATTGATAATACTAAGAGTAGTGGGTATAGTAATTCTCGTTCTATCTATCATATAATCATAATATGGCTAATAATATGAGTTAGATTGATAATACTAAGAGTGGTGAGTATAGTAATTGTCGTTCTATCGATCATATAAGCATAATATGGCTAATAATATGAGTTAGATTGATAATAATAAGAGTAGTAAGTATAGTATTTGTCGTTCTATCGATCATATAAGCACAATATGGCTAATAATACGAGTTAGATTGATAATACTAAGAGTAGTGAGTATAGTAATTTTCATTCTATCGATCATATAAGCATAATATGGCTAATAATATGAGTTAGATAGATAATAATAAGAGTAATGAGTATAGTAATTGTAGTTCTATCGATCATATCTGCATAATATGGTTAATAATATGAGTTAGATTCATAATAATAACAGTAATAAGTACAGTAATTGTCGTTCTATCGATCATTTAAGCATAATATGGCTAATAATATGAGTTAGATTGATAATAATAAGAGTAATAAGTATAGTAATTGTCGTTCTATCGGTCATTTAAGCATAATATGGCGAATAATATGAGTTGGGTTGATAAAACTAAGAATAATAAGTATAGTAAATGTCGTTCTATCGATCATATAAGCACAATATGGCTAATAATATGAGTTAGATTGATAATAATAAGAGTAATAAGTTGAGTAATTGTCGTTATATCGATCACATAACCATAATATGGCTAATAGCATGAGTTAGATTGATAATAATAAGAGTAATGAGTATAGTAATTGTCGTTCTATCGATCATATCTGCATAATATGGTTAATAATATGAGTTAGATTGATAATAGTGAGTGTAATAAATATAGTAATTGTCGTTCTATCGCTCATATAAGCACAATATGGCTAATAATATGAGTTAGATTGATAATAATAAGAGTAATAAGTATAGTAATTGTCGTTCTATCGATCATATAAGCATAATATGGCTAATAATATGAGTTAGATTGATAATAATAAGTGTAATAAGTATAGTAATTGTCGTTCTATCGATCATAATTGCATAATATGGTTAATAATATGAGTTAGATTGATAATAATAAGAGCAATGAGTATAGTAATTGTCGTACTATCGATCATATAAGCATGATATGGCTAATAATATGAGTTAGATTGATAATAATAAGTGTAAAAAGTAGAGTAATTGTCGTTCGATCGATCATATCTGCATAATATGGTTAATAATATGAGTTAGATTGATAATAATAAGAGTAATGAGTATAGTAATTGTCGTACTATCGATCATATAAGCATAATATGGCTAATAATGTGAGTTAGATTGATAATAGTGAGTGCAATAAATATAGTAATTGTCGTTCTATCGCTCATATAAGCATAATATGACTAATAATATGAGTTAGATTGATAATAATAAGTGTAATAAGTATAGTAATTGTCGTTCTATCGGTCATTTAAGCATAATATGGCTAATAATATGAGTCAGATTGATAATAATAACAGTAATAAGTATAGTAATTGTCGTTCTATCGATAATGTAAGCATAATATGCCTAATAATATGAGTTAGATTGATAATACTAAGAGTAGTGGGTATAGTAATTCTCGTTCTATCTATCATATAATCATAATATGGCTAATAATATGAGTTAGATTGATAATACTAAGAGTGGTGAGTATAGTAATTGTCGTTCTATCGACCATATAAGCATAATATGGCTAATAATAGGAGTTAGATTGATAATAATAAGTGTAATAAGTATAGTAATTGTCGTTCTATCGGTCATTTAAGCATAATATGGCTAATAATATGAGTCAGATTGATAATAATAACAGTAATAAGTATAGTAATTGTCGTTCTATCGATAATATAAGCATAATATGGCTAATAATATGAGTTAGATTGATAATACTAAGAGTAGTGGGTATAGTAATTCTCGTTCTATCTATCATATAATCATAATATGGCTAATAATATGAGTTAGATTGATAATACTAAGAGTGGTGAGTATAGTAATTGTCGTTCTATCGATCATATAAGCATAATATGGCTAATAATATGAGTTAGATTGATAATAATAAGAGTAGTAAGTATAGTATTTGTCGTTCTATCGATCATATAAGCACAATATGGCTAATAATACGAGTTAGATTGATAATAATAAGAGTAATAAGTATAGTAATTGTCGTTCTATCGATCATTTAACCATAATATGGCTAATAATATGAGTTAGATTGATAATAATAAGAGTAATAAGTATAGTAATTGTCGTTCTATCGATAATGTAAGCATAATATGGCTAATAATATGAGTTAGATTGATAATACTAAGGGTAGTGAGTATAGTAATTCTCGTTCTGTCGATCATGTAAGCATAATATGGCTAATAATATGAGTTGGATTGATAATAATAAGAGTAATAAGTATAGTAATTGTCGTTCTATCGATCATATAAGCATAATATGGCTAATAATATGAGTTAGATAGATAATAATAAGAGTAATGAGTATAGTAATTGTAGTTCTATCGATCATATCTGCATAATATGGTTAATAATATGAGTTAGATTCATAATAATAACAGTAATAAGTATAGTAATTGTCGTTCTATCGATCATTTAAGCATAATATGGCTAATAATATGAGTTAGATTGATAATAATAAGAGTAATAAGTATAGTAATTGTCGTTCTATCGGTCATTTAAGCATAATATGGCTAATAATATGAGTTAGGTTGATAATACTAAGGGTAGTGAGTAAAGTAATTCTCGTTCTGTCGATCATGTAAGCATAATATGGCGAATAATATGAGTTGGGTTGATAAAACTAAGAATAATAAGTATAGTAACTGTCGTTCTATCGATCATATAAGCATAATATGGTTAATAATATGAGTTAGAATGATAATAATAAGAGTAATAAGTATAGTAATTGTCGTTCTATCGATCATATCTGCATAATATGGTTAATAATATGAGTTAGATTGATAATAGTGAGTGTAATAAGTATAGTGAATGTCGTTCTATCGAACATATCAGCATAATATGGGTAATAATATGAGTTGGATTGATAATAGTAAGAGTAATGAGTATAGTATTTGTCGTTCTATCGATCATATAAGCATAATATGGCTAATAATACGAGTTAGATTGATAATAATAAGAGTAATAAGTATAGTAATTGTCGTTCTATCGATCATATAAGCACAATATGGCTAATAATATGAGTTAGATTGATAATAATAAGAGTAATGAGTATAGTAATTGTCGTTCTATCGATCATATCTGCATAATATGGTTAACAATATGAGTTAGATTGATAATAATAAGAGTAATAAGTATAGTAATTGTCGTTATATCGATCATATAACCATAATATGGCTAACAGCATGAGTTGGATTGATAATACTAAGAGTAGTGGGTATAGTAATTCTCGTTCTATCTATCATATAATCATAATATGGCTAATAATATGAGTTAGATTGATAATACTAAGAGTGGTGAGTATAGTAATTGTCGTTCTATCGACCATATAAGCATAATATGGCTAATAATAGGAGTTAGATTGATAATAATAAGTGTAATAAGTATAGTAATTGTCGTTCTATCGGTCATTTAAGCATAATATGGCTAATAATATGAGTCAGATTGATAATAATAACAGTAATAAGTATAGTAATTGTCGTTCTATCGATAATATAAGCATAATATGGCTAATAATATGAGTTAGATTGATAATACTAAGAGTAGTGGGTATAGTAATTCTCGTTCTATCTATCATATAATCATAATATGGCTAATAATATGAGTTAGATTGATAATACTAAGAGTGGTGAGTATAGTAATTGTCGTTCTATCGATCATATAAGCATAATATGGCTAATAATATGAGTTAGATTGATAATAATAAGAGTAGTAAGTATAGTATTTGTCGTTCTATCGATCATATAAGCACAATATGGCTAATAATACGAGTTAGATTGATAATACTAAGAGTAGTGAGTATAGTAATTTTCATTCTATCGATCATATAAGCATAATATGGCTAATAATATGAGTTAGATAGATAATAATAAGAGTAATGAGTATAGTAATTGTAGTTCTATCGATCATATCTGCATAATATGGTTAATAATATGAGTTAGATTCATAATAATAACAGTAATAAGTACAGTAATTGTCGTTCTATCGATCATTTAAGCATAATATGGCTAATAATATGAGTTAGATTGATAATAATAAGAGTAATAAGTATAGTAATTGTCGTTCTATCGGTCATTTAAGCATAATATGGCGAATAATATGAGTTGGGTTGATAAAACTAAGAATAATAAGTATAGTAAATGTCGTTCTATCGATCATATAAGCACAATATGGCTAATAATATGAGTTAGATTGATAATAATAAGAGTAATAAGTTGAGTAATTGTCGTTATATCGATCACATAACCATAATATGGCTAATAGCATGAGTTAGATTGATAATAATAAGAGTAATGAGTATAGTAATTGTCGTTCTATCGATCATATCTGCATAATATGGTTAATAATATGAGTTAGATTGATAATAGTGAGTGTAATAAATATAGTAATTGTCGTTCTATCGCTCATATAAGCACAATATGGCTAATAATATGAGTTAGATTGATAATAATAAGAGTAATAAGTATAGTAATTGTCGTTCTATCGATCATATAAGCATAATATGGCTAATAATATGAGTTAGATTGATAATAATAAGTGTAATAAGTATAGTAATTGTCGTTCTATCGATCATAATTGCATAATATGGTTAATAATATGAGTTAGATTGATAATAATAAGAGCAATGAGTATAGTAATTGTCGTACTATCGATCATATAAGCATGATATGGCTAATAATATGAGTTAGATTGATAATAATAAGTGTAAAAAGTAGAGTAATTGTCGTTCGATCGATCATATCTGCATAATATGGTTAATAATATGAGTTAGATTGATAATAATAAGAGTAATGAGTATAGTAATTGTCGTACTATCGATCATATAAGCATAATATGGCTAATAATGTGAGTTAGATTGATAATAGTGAGTGCAATAAATATAGTAATTGTCGTTCTATCGCTCATATAAGCATAATATGACTAATAATATGAGTTAGATTGATAATAATAAGTGTAATAAGTATAGTAATTGTCGTTCTATCGGTCATTTAAGCATAATATGGCTAATAATATGAGTCAGATTGATAATAATAACAGTAATAAGTATAGTAATTGTCGTTCTATCGATAATGTAAGCATAATATGCCTAATAATATGAGTTAGATTGATAATACTAAGAGTAGTGGGTATAGTAATTCTCGTTCTATCTATCATATAATCATAATATGGCTAATAATATGAGTTAGATTGATAATACTAAGAGTGGTGAGTATAGTAATTGTCGTTCTATCGACCATATAAGCATAATATGGCTAATAATAGGAGTTAGATTGATAATAATAAGTGTAATAAGTATAGTAATTGTCGTTCTATCGGTCATTTAAGCATAATATGGCTAATAATATGAGTCAGATTGATAATAATAACAGTAATAAGTATAGTAATTGTCGTTCTATCGATAATATAAGCATAATATGGCTAATAATATGAGTTAGATTGATAATACTAAGAGTAGTGGGTATAGTAATTCTCGTTCTATCTATCATATAATCATAATATGGCTAATAATATGAGTTAGATTGATAATACTAAGAGTGGTGAGTATAGTAATTGTCGTTCTATCGATCATATAAGCATAATATGGCTAATAATATGAGTTAGATTGATAATAATAAGAGTAGTAAGTATAGTATTTGTCGTTCTATCGATCATATAAGCACAATATGGCTAATAATACGAGTTAGATTGATAATAATAAGAGTAATAAGTATAGTAATTGTCGTTCTATCGATCATTTAACCATAATATGGCTAATAATATGAGTTAGATTGATAATAATAAGAGTAATAAGTATAGTAATTGTCGTTCTATCGATAATGTAAGCATAATATGGCTAATAATATGAGTTAGATTGATAATACTAAGGGTAGTGAGTATAGTAATTCTCGTTCTGTCGATCATGTAAGCATAATATGGCTAATAATATGAGTTGGATTGATAATAATAAGAGTAATAAGTATAGTAATTGTCGTTCTATCGATCATATAAGCATAATATGGCTAATAATATGAGTTAGATAGATAATAATAAGAGTAATGAGTATAGTAATTGTAGTTCTATCGATCATATCTGCATAATATGGTTAATAATATGAGTTAGATTCATAATAATAACAGTAATAAGTATAGTAATTGTCGTTCTATCGATCATTTAAGCATAATATGGCTAATAATATGAGTTAGATTGATAATAATAAGAGTAATAAGTATAGTAATTGTCGTTCTATCGGTCATTTAAGCATAATATGGCTAATAATATGAGTTAGGTTGATAATACTAAGGGTAGTGAGTAAAGTAATTCTCGTTCTGTCGATCATGTAAGCATAATATGGCGAATAATATGAGTTGGGTTGATAAAACTAAGAATAATAAGTATAGTAACTGTCGTTCTATCGATCATATAAGCATAATATGGTTAATAATATGAGTTAGAATGATAATAATAAGAGTAATAAGTATAGTAATTGTCGTTCTATCGATCATATCTGCATAATATGGTTAATAATATGAGTTAGATTGATAATAGTGAGTGTAATAAGTATAGTGAATGTCGTTCTATCGAACATATCAGCATAATATGGGTAATAATATGAGTTGGATTGATAATAGTAAGAGTAATGAGTATAGTATTTGTCGTTCTATCGATCATATAAGCATAATATGGCTAATAATACGAGTTAGATTGATAATAATAAGAGTAATAAGTATAGTAATTGTCGTTCTATCGATCATATAAGCACAATATGGCTAATAATATGAGTTAGATTGATAATAATAAGAGTAATGAGTATAGTAATTGTCGTTCTATCGATCATATCTGCATAATATGGTTAACAATATGAGTTAGATTGATAATAATAAGAGTAATAAGTATAGTAATTGTCGTTATATCGATCATATAACCATAATATGGCTAACAGCATGAGTTGGATTGATAATAATAAGAGTAATGAGTATAGTAATTGTCGTTCTATCGATCATGTCTGCATAATATGGTTAATAATATGAGTTAGATTGATAATAGTGAGTGTAATAAATATAGTAATTGTCGTTCTATCGCTCATATTAGCACAATATGGCTAATAACATGAGTTAGATTGATAATAATAAGAGTAATAAGTATAGTAATTGTCGTTCTATCGATCATATAAGCATAATATGGCTAATAATATGAGTTAGATTGATAAGAATAACAGTAATAAGTATAGTAATTGTCGTTCTATCGATAATATAAGCATAATATGGCTAATAATATGAGTTAGATTGATAATACTAAGAGTAGTGAGTATAGTAATTCTCGTTCTATCGATCATATAAGGATAATATGGCTAATAATATGAGTTAGATTGATAATACTAAGAGTAGTGAGTATAGTAATTGTCGTACTATCGATCATATAGGCATAATATGGCTAATAATATGAGTTAGATTGATAATAATAAGTGTAAAAAGTAGAGTAATTGTCGTTCGATCGATCATATCTGCATAATATGGTTAACAATATGAGTTAGATTGATAATAATAAGAGTAATGAGTATAGTAATTGTCGTACTATCGATCATATAAGCATAATATGGCTAATAATGTGAGTTAGATTGATAATAGTGAGTGCAATAAATATAGTAATTGTCGTTCTATCGCTCATATAAGCACAATATGGCTAATAATATGAGTTAGATTGATAATAATAAGAATAATAAGTATAGTAATTGTAGTTCTATCGATCATATCTGCATAATATGGTTAATAATATGAGTTAGATTCATAATAATAACAGTAATAAGTACAGTAATTGTCGTTCTATCGATCATTCAACCATAATATGGCTAATAATATGAGTTAGATTGATAATAATAAGTGTAATAAGTATAGTAATTGTCGTTCTATCGGTCATTTAAGCATAATATGGCTAATAATATGAGTCAGATTGATAATAATAACAGTAATAAGTATAGTAATTGTCGTTCTATCGATAATATAAGCATAATATGGCTAATAATATGAGTTAGATTGATAATACTAAGAGTAGTGAGTATAGTAATTGTCGTTCTATCGATCATATAAGCATAATATGGCTAATAATATGAGTTGGATTGATAATAATAAGAGTAATAAGTATAGTAATTGTCGTTCTATCGATCATATAAGCATAATATGGCTAATAATATGAGTTAGATTGATAATACTAAGAGTAGTGTGTATAGTAATTTTCATTCTATCGATCATATAAGGATAATATGGCTAATAATATGAGTTAGATAGATAATAATAAGAGTAATGAGTATAGTAATTGTAGTTCTATCGATCATATCTGCATAATATGGTTAATAATATGAGTTAGATTCATAATAATAACAGTAATAAGTACAGTAATTGTCGTTCTATCGATCATTTAAGCATAATATGGCTAATAATATGAGTTAGATTGATAATAATAAGAGTAATAAGTATAGTAATTGTCGTTCTATCGGTCATTTAAGCATAATGTGGCGAATAATATGAGTTGGGTTGATAAAACTAAGAATAATAAGTATAGTAACTGTCGTTCTATCGATCATATAAGCACAATATGGCTAATAATATGAGTTAGATTGATAATAATAAGAGTAATAAGTTGAGTAATTGTCGTTATATCGATCACATAACCATAATATGGCTAATAGCATGAGTTAGATTGATAATAATAAGAGTAATGAGTATAGTAATTGTCGTTCTATCGATCATATCTGCATAATATGGTTAATAATATGAGTTAGATTGATAATAGTGAGTGTAATAAATATAGTAATTGTCGTTCTATCGCTCATATAAGCACAATATGGCTAATAATATGAGTTAGATTGATAATAATAAGAGTAATAAGTATAGTAATTGTCGTTCTATCGATCATATAAGCATAATATGGCTAATAATATGAGTTAGATTGATAACAATAAGTGTAATAAGTATAGTAATTGTCGTTCTATCGATCATAATTGCATAATATGGTTAATAAAATGAGTTAGATTGATAATAATAAGAGCAATGAGTATAGTAATTGTCGTACTATCGATCATATAAGCATGATATGGCTAATAATATGAGTTAGATTGATAATAATAAGTGTAAAAAGTAGAGTAATTGTCGTTCGATCGATCATATCTGCATAATATGGTTAATAATATGAGTTAGATTGATAATAATAAGAGTAATGAGTATAGTAATTGTCGTACTATCGATCATATAAGCATAATATGGCTAATAATGTGAGTTAGATTGATAATAGTGAGTGCAATAAATATAGTAATTGTCGTTCTATCGCTCATATAAGCATAATATGACTAATAATATGAGTTAGATTGATAATAATAAGTGTAATAAGTATAGTAATTGTCGTTCTATCGGTCATTTAAGCATAATATGGCTAATAATATGAGTCAGATTGATAATAATAACAGTAATAAGTATAGTAATTGTCGTTCTATCGATAATATAAGCATAATATGGCTAATAATATGAGTTAGATTGATAATACTAAGAGTAGTGGGTATAGTAATTCTCGTTCTATCTATCATATAATCATAATATGGCTAATAATATGAGTTAGATTGATAATACTAAGAGTGGTGAGTATAGTAATTGTCGTTCTATCGATCATATAAGCATAATATGGCTAATAATATGAGTTAGATTGATAATAATAAGAGTAGTAAGTATAGTATTTGTCGTTCTATCGATCATATAAGCACAATATGGCTAATAATACGAGTTAGATTGATAATAATAAGAGTAATAAGTATAGTAATTGTCGTTCTATCGATCATTTAACCATAATATGGCTAATAATATGAGTTAGATTGATAATAATAAGAGTAATAAGTATAGTAATTGTCGTTCTATCGATAATGTAAGCATAATATGGCTAATAATATGAGTTAGATTGATAATACTGAGGGTAGTGAGTATAGTAATTCTCGTTCTGTCGATCATGTAAGCATAATATGGCTAATAATATGAGTTGGATTGATAATAATAAGAGTAATAAGTATAGTAATTGTCGTTCTATCGATCATATAAGCATAATATGGCTAATAATATGAGTTAGATAGATAATAATAAGAGTAATGAGTATAGTAATTGTAGTTCTATCGATCATATCTGCATAATATGGTTAATAATATGAGTTAGATTCATAATAATAACAGTAATAAGTATAGTAATTGTCGTTCTATCGATCATTTAAGCATAATATGGCTAATAATATGAGTTAGATTGATAATAATAAGAGTAATAAGTATAGTAATTGTCGTTCTATCGGTCATTTAAGCATAATATGGCTAATAATATGAGTTAGATTGATAATACTAAGGGTAGTGAGTAAAGTAATTCTCGTTCTGTCGATCATGTAAGCATAATATGGCGAATAATATGAGTTGGGTTGATAAAACTAAGAATAATAAGTATAGTAACTGTCGTTCTATCGATCATATAAGCATAATATGGTTAATAATATGAGTTAGAATGATAATAATAAGAGTAATAAGTATAGTAATTGTCGTTCTATCGATCATATCTGCATAATATGGTTAATAATATGAGTTAGATTGATAATAGTGAGTGTAATAAGTATAGTGAATGTCGTTCTATCGAACATATCAGCATAATATGGGTAATAATATGAGTTGGATTGATAATAGTAAGAGTAATGAGTATAGTATTTGTCGTTCTATCGATCATATAAGCATAATATGGCTAATAATACGAGTTAGATTGATAATAATAAGAGTAATAAGTATAGTAATTGTCGTTCTATCGATCATATAAGCACAATATGGCTAATAATATGAGTTAGATTGATAATAATAAGAGTAATGAGTATAGTAATTGTCGTTCTATCGATCATATCTGCATAATATGGTTAACAATATGAGTTAGATTGATAATAATAAGAGTAATAAGTATAGTAATTGTCGTTATATCGATCATATAACCATAATATGGCTAACAGCATGAGTTGGATTGATAATAATAAGAGTAATGAGTATAGTAATTGTCGTTCTATCGATCATGTCTGCATAATATGGTTAATAATATGAGTTAGATTGATAATAGTGAGTGTAATAAATATAGTAATTGTCGTTCTATCGCTCATATAAGCACAATATGGCTAATAATATGAGTTAGATTCATAATAATAACAGTAATAAGTACAGTAATTGTCGTTCTATCGATCATTTAAGCATAATATGGCTAATAATATGAGTTGGATTGATAATAATAAGAGTAATAAGTATAGTAATTGTCGTTCTATCGGTCATTTAAGCATAATATGGCGAATAATATGAGTTGGGTTGATAAAACTAAGAATAATAAGTATAGTAAATGTCGTTCTATCGATCATATAAGCACAATATGGCTAATAATATGAGTTAGATTGATAATAATAAGAGTAATAAGTTGAGTAATTGTCGTTATATCGATCACATAACCATAATATGGCTAATAGCATGAGTTAGATTGATAATAATAAGAGTAATGAGTATAGTAATTGTCGTTCTATCGATCATATCTGCATAATATGGTTAATAATATGAGTTAGATTGATAATAGTGAGTGTAATAAATATAGTAATTGTCGTTCTATCGCTCATATAAGCACAATATGGCTAATAATATGAGTTAGATTGATAATAATAAGAGTAATAAGTATAGTAATTGTCGTTCTATCGATCATATAAGCATAATATGGCTAATAATATGAGTTAGATTGATAATAATAAGTGTAATAAGTATAGTAATTGTCGTTCTATCGATCATAATTGCATAATATGGTTAATAATATGAGTTAGATTGATAATAATAAGAGTAATGAGTATAGTAATTGTCGTACTATCGATCATATAAGCATAATATGGCTAATAATGTGAGTTAGATTGATAATAGTGAGTGCAATAAATATAGTAATTGTCGTTCTATCGCTCATATAAGCATAATATGACTAATAATATGAGTTAGATTGATAATAATAAGTGTAATAAGTATAGTAATTGTCGTTCTATCGGTCATTTAAGCATAATATGGCTAATAATATGAGTCAGATTGATAATAATAACAGTAATAAGTATAGTAATTGTCGTTCTATCGATAATGTAAGCATAATATGCCTAATAATATGAGTTAGATTGATAATACTAAGAGTAGTGGGTATAGTAATTCTCGTTCTATCTATCATATAATCATAATATGGCTAATAATATGAGTTAGATTGATAATACTAAGAGTGGTGAGTATAGTAATTGTCGTTCTATCGACCATATAAGCATAATATGGCTAATAATAGGAGTTAGATTGATAATAATAAGTGTAATAAGTATAGTAATTGTCGTTCTATCGGTCATTTAAGCATAATATGGCTAATAATATGAGTCAGATTGATAATAATAACAGTAATAAGTATAGTAATTGTCGTTCTATCGATAATATAAGCATAATATGGCTAATAATATGAGTTAGATTGATAATACTAAGAGTAGTGGGTATAGTAATTCTCGTTCTATCTATCATATAATCATAATATGGCTAATAATATGAGTTAGATTGATAATACTAAGAGTGGTGAGTATAGTAATTGTCGTTCTATCGATCATATAAGCATAATATGGCTAATAATATGAGTTAGATTGATAATAATAAGAGTAGTAAGTATAGTATTTGTCGTTCTATCGATCATATAAGCACAATATGGCTAATAATACGAGTTAGATTGATAATAATAAGAGTAATAAGTATAGTAATTGTCGTTCTATCGATCATTTAACCATAATATGGCTAATAATATGAGTTAGATTGATAATAATAAGAGTAATAAGTATAGTAACTGTCGTTCTATCGATAATGTAAGCATAATATGGCTAATAATATGAGTTAGATTGATAATACTAAGGGTAGTGAGTATAGTAATTCTCGTTCTGTCGATCATGTAAGCATAATATGGCTAATAATATGAGTTGGATTGATAATAATAAGAGTAATAAGTATAGTAATTGTCGTTCTATCGATCATATAAGCATAATATGGCTAATAATATGAGTTAGATAGATAATAATAAGAGTAATGAGTATAGTAATTGTAGTTCTATCGATCATATCTGCATAATATGGTTAATAATATGAGTTAGATTCATAATAATAACAGTAATAAGTATAGTAATTGTCGTTCTATCGATCATTTAAGCATAATATGGCTAATAATATGAGTTAGATTGATAATAATAAGAGTAATAAGTATAGTAATTGTCGTTCTATCGGTCATTTAAGCATAATATGGCTAATAATATGAGTTAGATTGATAATACTAAGGGTAGTGAGTAAAGTAATTCTCGTTCTGTCGATCATGTAAGCATAATATGGCGAATAATATGAGTTGGGTTGATAAAACTAAGAATAATAAGTATAGTAATTGTCGTTCTATCGATCATATCTGCATAATATGGTTAACAATATGAGTTAGATTGATAATAATAAGAGTAATAAGTATAGTAATTGTCGTTATATCGATCATATAACCATAATATGGCTAACAGCATGAGTTGGATTGATAATAATAAGAGTAATGAGTATAGTAATTGTCGTTCTATCGATCATGTCTGCATAATATGGTTAATAATATGAGTTAGATTGATAATAGTGAGTGTAATAAATATAGTAATTGTCGTTCTATCGCTCATATAAGCACAATATGGCTAATAATATGAGTTAGATTCATAATAATAACAGTAATAAGTATAGTATTTGTCGTTCTATCGATCATATAAGCACAATATGGCTAATAATACGAGTTAGATTGATAATAATAAGAGTAATAAGTATAGTAATTGTCGTTCTATCGATCATTTAACCATAATATGGCTAATAATATGAGTTAGATTGATAATAATAAGAGTAATAAGTATAGTAATTGTCGTTCTATCGATAATGTAAGCATAATATGGCTAATAATATGAGTTAGATTGATAATACTGAGGGTAGTGAGTATAGTAATTCTCGTTCTGTCGATCATGTAAGCATAATATGGCTAATAATATGAGTTGGATTGATAATAATAAGAGTAATAAGTATAGTAATTGTCGTTCTATCGATCATATAAGCATAATATGGCTAATAATATGAGTTAGATAGATAATAATAAGAGTAATGAGTATAGTAATTGTAGTTCTATCGATCATATCTGCATAATATGGTTAATAATATGAGTTAGATTCATAATAATAACAGTAATAAGTATAGTAATTGTCGTTCTATCGATCATTTAAGCATAATATGGCTAATAATATGAGTTAGATTGATAATAATAAGAGTAATAAGTATAGTAATTGTCGTTCTATCGGTCATTTAAGCATAATATGGCTAATAATATGAGTTAGATTGATAATACTAAGGGTAGTGAGTAAAGTAATTCTCGTTCTGTCGATCATGTAAGCATAATATGGCGAATAATATGAGTTGGGTTGATAAAACTAAGAATAATAAGTATAGTAACTGTCGTTCTATCGATCATATAAGCATAATATGGTTAATAATATGAGTTAGAATGATAATAATAAGAGTAATAAGTATAGTAATTGTCGTTCTATCGATCATATCTGCATAATATGGTTAATAATATGAGTTAGATTGATAATAGTGAGTGTAATAAGTATAGTGAATGTCGTTCTATCGAACATATCAGCATAATATGGGTAATAATATGAGTTGGATTGATAATAGTAAGAGTAATGAGTATAGTATTTGTCGTTCTATCGATCATATAAGCATAATATGGCTAATAATACGAGTTAGATTGATAATAATAAGAGTAATAAGTATAGTAATTGTCGTTCTATCGATCATATAAGCACAATATGGCTAATAATATGAGTTAGATTGATAATAATAAGAGTAATGAGTATAGTAATTGTCGTTCTATCGATCATATCTGCATAATATGGTTAACAATATGAGTTAGATTGATAATAATAAGAGTAATAAGTATAGTAATTGTCGTTATATCGATCATATAACCATAATATGGCTAACAGCATGAGTTGGATTGATAATAATAAGAGTAATGAGTATAGTAATTGTCGTTCTATCGATCATGTCTGCATAATATGGTTAATAATATGAGTTAGATTGATAATAGTGAGTGTAATAAATATAGTAATTGTCGTTCTATCGCTCATATAAGCACAATATGGCTAATAATATGAGTTAGATTCATAATAATAACAGTAATAAGTACAGTAATTGTCGTTCTATCGATCATTTAAGCATAATATGGCTAATAATATGAGTTGGATTGATAATAATAAGAGTAATAAGTATAGTAATTGTCGTTCTATCGGTCATTTAAGCATAATATGGCGAATAATATGAGTTGGGTTGATAAAACTAAGAATAATAAGTATAGTAAATGTCGTTCTATCGATCATATAAGCACAATATGGCTAATAATATGAGTTAGATTGATAATAATAAGAGTAATAAGTTGAGTAATTGTCGTTATATCGATCACATAACCATAATATGGCTAATAGCATGAGTTAGATTGATAATAATAAGAGTAATGAGTATAGTAATTGTCGTTCTATCGATCATATCTGCATAATATGGTTAATAATATGAGTTAGATTGATAATAGTGAGTGTAATAAATATAGTAATTGTCGTTCTATCGCTCATATAAGCACAATATGGCTAATAATATGAGTTAGATTGATAATACTAAGGGTAGTGAGTATAGTAATTCTCGTTCTGTCGATCATGTAAGCATAATATGGCTAATAATATGAGTTGGATTGATAATAATAAGAGTAATAAGTATAGTAATTGTCGTTCTATCGATCATATAAGCATAATATGGCTAATAATATGAGTTAGATAGATAATAATAAGAGTAATGAGTATAGTAATTGTAGTTCTATCGATCATATCTGCATAATATGGTTAATAATATGAGTTAGATTCATAATAATAACAGTAATAAGTATAGTAATTGTCGTTCTATCGATCATTTAAGCATAATATGGCTAATAATATGAGTTAGATTGATAATAATAAGAGTAATAAGTATAGTAATTGTCGTTCTATCGGTCATTTAAGCATAATATGGCTAATAATATGAGTTAGATTGATAATACTAAGGGTAGTGAGTAAAGTAATTCTCGTTCTGTCGATCATGTAAGCATAATATGGCGAATAATATGAGTTGGGTTGATAAAACTAAGAATAATAAGTATAGTAACTGTCGTTCTATCGATCATATAAGCATAATATGGTTAATAATATGAGTTAGAATGATAATAATAAGAGTAATAAGTATAGTAATTGTCGTTCTATCGATCATATCTGCATAATATGGTTAATAATATGAGTTAGATTGATAATAGTGAGTGTAATAAGTATAGTGAATGTCGTTCTATCGAACATATCAGCATAATATGGGTAATAATATGAGTTGGATTGATAATAGTAAGAGTAATGAGTATAGTATTTGTCGTTCTATCGATCATATAAGCATAATATGGCTAATAATACGAGTTAGATTGATAATAATAAGAGTAATAAGTATAGTAATTGTCGTTCTATCGATCATATAAGCACAATATGGCTAATAATATGAGTTAGATTGATAATAATAAGAGTAATGAGTATAGTAATTGTCGTTCTATCGATCATATCTGCATAATATGGTTAACAATATGAGTTAGATTGATAATAATAAGAGTAATAAGTATAGTAATTGTCGTTATATCGATCATATAACCATAATATGGCTAACAGCATGAGTTGGATTGATAATAATAAGAGTAATGAGTATAGTAATTGTCGTTCTATCGATCATGTCTGCATAATATGGTTAATAATATGAGTTAGATTGATAATAGTGAGTGTAATAAATATAGTAATTGTCGTTCTATCGCTCATATTAGCACAATATGGCTAATAACATGAGTTAGATTGATAATAATAAGAGTAATAAGTATAGTAATTGTCGTTCTATCGATCATATAAGCATAATATGGCTAATAATATGAGTTAGATTGATAAGAATAACAGTAATAAGTATAGTAATTGTCGTTCTATCGATAATATAAGCATAATATGGCTAATAATATGAGTTAGATTGATAATACTAAGAGTAGTGAGTATAGTAATTCTCGTTCTATCGATCATATAAGGATAATATGGCTAATAATATGAGTTAGATTGATAATACTAAGAGTAGTGAGTATAGTAATTGTCGTACTATCGATCATATAGGCATAATATGGCTAATAATATGAGTTAGATTGATAATAATAAGTGTAAAAAGTAGAGTAATTGTCGTTCGATCGATCATATCTGCATAATATGGTTAACAATATGAGTTAGATTGATAATAATAAGAGTAATGAGTATAGTAATTGTCGTACTATCGATCATATAAGCATAATATGGCTAATAATGTGAGTTAGACTGATAATAGTGAGTGCAATAAATATAGTAATTGTCGTTCTATCGCTCATATAAGCACAATATGGCTAATAATATGAGTTAGATTGATAATAATAAGAATAATAAGTATAGTAATTGTAGTTCTATCGATCATATCTGCATAATATGGTTAATAATATGAGTTAGATTCATAATAATAACAGTAATAAGTACAGTAATTGTCGTTCTATCGATCATTCAACCATAATATGGCTAATAATATGAGTTAGATTGATAATAATAAGTGTAATAAGTATAGTAATTGTCGTTCTATCGGTCATTTAAGCATAATATGGCTAATAATATGAGTCAGATTGATAATAATAACAGTAATAAGTATAGTAATTGTCGTTCTATCGATAATATAAGCATAATATGGCTAATAATATGAGTTAGATTGATAATACTAAGAGTAGTGAGTATAGTAATTCTCGTTCTATCGATCATATAATCATAATATGGCTAATAATATGAGTTAGATTGATAATACTAAGAGTAGTGAGTATAGTAATTGTCGTTCTATCGATCATATAAGCATAATATGGCTAATAATATGAGTTAGATTGATAATAATAAGAGTAGTAAGTATAGTATTTGTCGTTCTATCGATCATATAAGCATAATATGGCTAATAATACGAGTTAGATTGATAATAATAAGAGTAATAAGTATAGTAATTGTCGTTCTATCGATCATTCAACCATAATATGGCTAATAATATGAGTTAGATTGATAATAATAAGAGTAATAAGTATAGTAATTGTCGTTCTATCGATAATATAAGCATAATATGGCTAATAATATGAGTTAGATTGATAATACTAGGGGTAGTGAGTATAGTAATTGTCGTTCTATCGATCATATAAGCATAATATGGCTAATAATATGAGTTGGATTGATAATAATAAGAGTAATAAGTATAGTAATTGTCGTTCTATCGATCATATAAGCATAATATGGCTAATAATATGAGTTAGATTGATAATACTAAGAGTAGTGTGTATAGTAATTTTCATTCTATCGATCATATAAGCATAATATGGCTAATAATATGAGTTAGATAGATAATAATAAGAGTAATGAGTATAGTAATTGTAGTTCTATCGATCATATCTGCATAATATGGTTAATAATATGAGTTAGATTCATAATAATAACAGTAATAAGTACAGTAATTGTCGTTCTATCGATCATTTAAGCATAATATGGCTAATAATATGAGTTAGATTGATAATAATAAGAGTAATAAGTATAGTAATTGTCGTTCTATCGGTCATTTAAGCATAATGTGGCGAATAATATGAGTTGGGTTGATAAAACTAAGAATAATAAGTATAGTAACTGTCGTTCTATCGATCATATAAGCACAATATGGCTAATAATATGAGTTAGATTGATAATAATAAGAGTAATAAGTTGAGTAATTGTCGTTATATCGATCACATAACCATAATATGGCTAATAGCATGAGTTAGATTGATAATAATAAGAGTAATGAGTATAGTAATTGTCGTTCTATCGATCATATCTGCATAATATGGTTAATAATATGAGTTAGATTGATAATAGTGAGTGTAATAAATATAGTAATTGTCGTTCTATCGCTCATATAAGCACAATATGGCTAATAATATGAGTTAGATTGATAATAATAAGAGTAATAAGTATAGTAATTGTCGTTCTATCGATCATATAAGCATAATATGGCTAATAATATGAGTTAGATTGATAACAATAAGTGTAATAAGTATAGTAATTGTCGTTCTATCGATCATAATTGCATAATATGGTTAATAATATGAGTTAGATTGATAATAATAAGAGCAATGAGTATAGTAATTGTCGTACTATCGATCATATAAGCATGATATGGCTAATAATATGAGTTAGATTGATAATAATAAGTGTAAAAAGTAGAGTAATTGTCGTTCGATCGATCATATCTGCATAATATGGTTAATAATATGAGTTAGATTGATAATAATAAGAGTAATGAGTATAGTAATTGTCGTACTATCGATCATATAAGCATAATATGGCTAATAATGTGAGTTAGATTGATAATAGTGAGTGCAATAAATATAGTAATTGTCGTTCTATCGCTCATATAAGCATAATATGACTAATAATATGAGTTAGATTGATAATAATAAGTGTAATAAGTATAGTAATTGTCGTTCTATCGGTCATTTAAGCATAATATGGCTAATAATATGAGTCAGATTGATAATAATAACAGTAATAAGTATAGTAATTGTCGTTCTATCGATAATGTAAGCATAATATGCCTAATAATATGAGTTAGATTGATAATACTAAGAGTAGTGGGTATAGTAATTCTCGTTCTATCTATCATATAATCATAATATGGCTAATAATATGGGTTAGATTGATAATACTAAGAGTGGTGAGTATAGTAATTGTCGTTCTATCGACCATATAAGCATAATATGGCTAATAATAGGAGTTAGATTGATAATAATAAGTGTAATAAGTATAGTAATTGTCGTTCTATCGGTCATTTAAGCATAATATGGCTAATAATATGAGTCAGATTGATAATAATAACAGTAATAAGTATAGTAATTGTCGTTCTATCGATAATATAAGCATAATATGGCTAATAATATGAGTTAGATTGATAATACTAAGAGTGGTGAGTATAGTAATTGTCGTTCTATCGATCATATAAGCATAATATGGCTAATAATATGAGTTAGATTGATAATACTAAGAGTAGTGGGTATAGTAATTCTCGTTCTATCTATCATATAATCATAATATGGCTAATAATATGAGTTAGATTGATAATACTAAGAGTGGTGAGTATAGTAATTGTCGTTCTATCGATCATATAAGCATAATATGGCTAATAATATGAGTTAGATTGATAATAATAAGAGTAGTAAGTATAGTATTTGTCGTTCTATCGATCATATAAGCACAATATGGCTAATAATACGAGTTAGATTGATAATAATAAGAGTAATAAGTATAGTAATTGTCGTTCTATCGATCATTTAACCATAATATGGCTAATAATATGAGTTAGATTGATAATAATAAGAGTAATAAGTATAGTAATTGTCGTTCTATCGATAATGTAAGCATAATATGGCTAATAATATGAGTTAGATTGATAATACTGAGGGTAGTGAGTATAGTAATTCTCGTTCTGTCGATCATGTAAGCATAATATGGCTAATAATATGAGTTGGATTGATAATAATAAGAGTAATAAGTATAGTAATTGTCGTTCTATCGATCATATAAGCATAATATGGCTAATAATATGAGTTAGATAGATAATAATAAGAGTAATGAGTATAGTAATTGTAGTTCTATCGATCATATCTGCATAATATGGTTAATAATATGAGTTAGATTCATAATAATAACAGTAATAAGTATAGTAATTGTCGTTCTATCGATCATTTAAGCATAATATGGCTAATAATATGAGTTAGATTGATAATAATAAGAGTAATAAGTATAGTAATTGTCGTTCTATCGGTCATTTAAGCATAATATGGCTAATAATATGAGTTAGATTGATAATACTAAGGGTAGTGAGTAAAGTAATTCTCGTTCTGTCGATCATGTAAGCATAATATGGCGAATAATATGAGTTGGGTTGATAAAACTAAGAATAATAAGTATAGTAACTGTCGTTCTATCGATCATATAAGCATAATATGGTTAATAATATGAGTTAGAATGATAATAATAAGAGTAATAAGTATAGTAATTGTCGTTCTATCGATCATATCTGCATAATATGGTTAATAATATGAGTTAGATTGATAATAGTGAGTGTAATAAGTATAGTGAATGTCGTTCTATCGAACATATCAGCATAATATGGGTAATAATATGAGTTGGATTGATAATAGTAAGAGTAATGAGTATAGTATTTGTCGTTCTATCGATCATATAAGCATAATATGGCTAATAATACGAGTTAGATTGATAATAATAAGAGTAATAAGTATAGTAATTGTCGTTCTATCGATCATATAAGCACAATATGGCTAATAATATGAGTTAGATTGATAATAATAAGAGTAATGAGTATAGTAATTGTCGTTCTATCGATCATATCTGCATAATATGGTTAACAATATGAGTTAGATTGATAATAATAAGAGTAATAAGTATAGTAATTGTCGTTATATCGATCATATAACCATAATATGGCTAACAGCATGAGTTGGATTGATAATAATAAGAGTAATGAGTATAGTAATTGTCGTTCTATCGATCATGTCTGCATAATATGGTTAATAATATGAGTTAGATTGATAATAGTGAGTGTAATAAATATAGTAATTGTCGTTCTATCGCTCATATTAGCACAATATGGCTAATAACATGAGTTAGATTGATAATAATAAGAGTAATAAGTATAGTAATTGTCGTTCTATCGATCATATAAGCATAATATGGCTAATAATATGAGTTAGATTGATAAGAATAACAGTAATAAGTATAGTAATTGTCGTTCTATCGATAATATAAGCATAATATGGCTAATAATATGAGTTAGATTGATAATACTAAGAGTAGTGAGTATAGTAATTCTCGTTCTATCGATCATATAAGGATAATATGGCTAATAATATGAGTTAGATTGATAATACTAAGAGTAGTGAGTATAGTAATTGTCGTACTATCGATCATATAGGCATAATATGGCTAATAATATGAGTTAGATTGATAATAATAAGTGTAAAAAGTAGAGTAATTGTCGTTCGATCGATCATATCTGCATAATATGGTTAACAATATGAGTTAGATTGATAATAATAAGAGTAATGAGTATAGTAATTGTCGTACTATCGATCATATAAGCATAATATGGCTAATAATGTGAGTTAGATTGATAATAGTGAGTGCAATAAATATAGTAATTGTCGTTCTATCGCTCATATAAGCACAATATGGCTAATAATATGAGTTAGATTGATAATAATAAGAGTAATAAGTATAGTAATTGTCGTTCTATCGCTCATATAAGCACAATATGGCTAATAATATGAGTTCGATTGATAATAATAAGAGTAATAAGTATAGTAATTGTCGTTCTATCGATCATATAAGCATAATATGGCTAATAATATGAGTTAGATTGATAATAATAAGAGTAATAAGTATAGTAATTGTCGTTCTATCGATAATATAAGCATAATATGGCTAATAATATGAGTTAGATTGATAATAATAACAGTAATAAGTATAGCAATTGTCGTTCTATCGATCATATAAGCATAATATGGCTAATAATATGAGTTAGATTGATAATAATAACAGTAATAAGTATAGTAATTGTCGTTCTATCGATAATATAAGCATAATATGGCTAATAATATGAGTTAGATTCATAATAATAAGAGTAATAAGTATAGTAATTGTCGTTCTATCGATCATATAAGCATAATATGGCTAATAATATGAGTTAGATTTATAATAATAAGAGTAATTAGTATAGTAATTGTCGTTCTATCGATCATATAAGCACAATATGACTAATAATATGAGTTAGATTGATAATAATAAGAGTAATAAGTATAGTAATTGTCGTTATATCGATCATATAACCATAATATGGCTAATAGCATGAGTTAGATTGATAATAATAAGAGTAATGAGTATAGTAATTGTCGTTCTATCGATCATATCTGCATAATATGGTTAATAATATGAGTCAGATTGATAATAGTGAGTGTAATAAATATAGTAATTGTCGTTCTATCGCTCATATAAGCACAATATGGCTAATAATATGAGTTAGATTGATAATAATAAGAGTAATAAGTATAGTAATTGTCGTTCTATCGATCATATAAGCATAATATGGCTAATAATATGAGTTAGATTGATAATAATAAGTGTAATAAGTATAGTAATTGTCGTTCTATCGGTCATTTAAGCATAATATGGCTAATAATATGAGTCAGATTGATAATAATAACAGTAATAAGTATAGTAATTGTCGTTCTATCGATAATATCTGCATAATATGGTTAATAATATGAGTTAGATTCATAATAATAACAGTAATAAGTATAGTAATTGTCGTTCTATCGATCATTTAACCATAATATGGCTAATAATATGAGTTAGATTGATAATAATAAGAGTAATAAGTATAGTAATTGTCGTTCTATCTATAATGTAAGCATGATATGGCTAATAATATGAGTTAGATTGATAATACTAAGGGTAGTGAGTATAGTAATTCTCGTTCTGTCGATCATGTAAGCATAATATGGCTAATAATATGAGTTGGATTGATAATAATAAGAGTAATAAGTATAGTAGTTGTCGTTCTATCGATCATATAAGCATAATATGGCTAATAATATGAGTTAGATAGATAATAATAAGAGTAATCAGTATAGTAATTGTAGTTCTATCGATCATATCTGCATAATATGGTTAATAATATGAGTTAGATTCATAATAATAACAGTAATAAGTATAGTAATTGTCGTTCTATCGATCATTTAAGCATAATATGGCTAATAATATGAGTTAGATTGATAATAATAAGAGTAATAAGTATAGTAATTGTCGTTCTATCGGTCATTTAAGCATAATATGGCTAATAATATGAGTTAGATTGATAATACTAAGGGTAGTGAGTAAAGTAATTCTCGTTCTGTCGATCATGTAAGCATAATATGGCGAATAATATGAGTTGGGTTGATAAAACTAAGAATAATAAGTATAGTAACTGTCGTTCTATCGATCATATAAGCATAATATGGTTAATAAGATGAGTTAGAATGATAATAATAAGAGTAATAAGTATAGTAATTGTCGTTCTATCGATCATATCTGCATAATATGGTTAATAATATGAGTTAGATTGATAATAGTGAGTTTAATAAGTATAGTGAATGTCGTTCTATCGAACATATCAGCATAATATGGGTAATAATATAAGTTGGATTGATAATAGTAAGAGTAATGAGTATAGTATTTGTCGTTCTATCGATCATATAAGCATAATATGGCTAATAATACGAGTTAGATTGATAATAATAAGAGTAATAAGTATAGTAATTGTCGTTCTATCGATCATATAACCACAATATGGCTAATAATATGAGTTAGATTGATAATAATAAGAGTAATGAGTATAGTAATTGTCGTTCTATCGATCATATAAGCATAATATGGCTAATAATACGAGTTAGATTGATAATAATAAGAGTAATAAGTATAGTAATTGTCGTTCTATCGATCATTTAACCATAATATGGCTAATAATATGAGTTAGATTGATAATAATAAGAGTAATAAGTATAGTAATTCTCATTCTATCGATCATATAAGCATAATATGGCTAATAATATGAGTTAGATAGATAATAATAAGAGTAATGAGTATAGTAATTGTAGTTCTATCGATCATATCTGCATAATATGGTTAATAATATGAGTTAGATTCATAATAATAACAGTAATAAGTATAGTAATTGTCGTCCTATCGATCATTTAAGCATAATATGGCTAATAATATGAGTTAGATTGATAATAATAAGAGTAATATGTATAGTAATTGTCGTTCTATCGGTCATTTAAGCATAATATGGCGAATAATATGAGTTGGGTTGATAAAACTAAGAATAATAAGTATAGTAACTGTCGTTCTATCGATCATATAAGCATAATATGGTTAATAATATGAGTTAGAATGATAATAATAAGAGTAATAAGTATAGTAATTGTCGTTCTATCGATCATATCTGCATAATATGGTTAATAATATGAGTTACATTGATAATAGTGAGTGTAATAAGTATAGTGAATGTCGTTCTATCGATCATATCAGCATAATATGGGTAATAATATTAGTTGGATTGATAATAATAAGAGTAATGAGTATAGTAATTGTAGTTCTATCGATCATATAAGCATAATATGGCTAATAATATGAGTAAGAATCATAATAATAAGAGTAATGAGTATAGTAATTGTAGTTCTATCGATCATATCTGCATAATATGGTTAATAATATGAGTTAGATTCATAATAATAACAGTAATAAGTATAGTAATTGTCGTTCTATCGATAATATAACCATAATATGGCTAATAATATGAGTTAGATTGATAATACTAAGAGTAGTGAGTATAGTAATTCTCGTTCTATCGATCATATAAGCATAATATGGCTAATAATATGAGTTAGATTGATAATAATAAGAGTAATAAGTACAGTAATTGTCGTTCTATCGATCATATAAGCATAATAAGGCTAATAATATGAGTTAGAGTGATAATACTAAGAGTAGTGAGTATAGTAATTGTCGTACTATCGATCATATAGGCATAATATGGCTAATAATATGAGTTAGATTGATAATAATAAGTGTAAAAAGTAGAGTAATTGTCGTTCGATCGATCATATCTGCATAATATGGTTAACAATATGAGTTAGATTGATAATAATAAGAGTAATGAGTATAGTAATTGTCGTACTATCGATCATATAAGCATAATATGGCTAATAATGTGAGTTAGATTGATAATAGTGAGTGCAATAAATATAGTAATTGTCGTTCTATCGCTCATATAAGCACAATATGGCTAATAATATGAGTTAGATTGATAATAATAAGAGTAATAAGTATAGTAATTGTCGTTCTATCGATTATATAAGCATAATATGGCTAATAATATGAGTTAGATTGATAATAATAAGTGTAATAAGTATAGTAATTGTCGTTCTATCGGTCATTTAAGCATAATATGGCTAATAATATGAGTCAGATTGATAATAATAACAGTAATATGTATAGTAATTGTCGTTCTATCGATAATATAAGCATAATACGCCTAATAATATGAGTTAGATTGATAATACTAAGAGTAGTGAGTATAGTAATTCTCGTTCTATCGATCATATAATCATAATATGGCTAATAATATGAGTTAGATTGATAATACTAAGAGTAGTGAGTATAGTAATTGTCGTTCTATCGATCATATAAGCATAATATGGCTAATAGTATGAGTTAGATTGATAATAATAAGAGTAGTAAGTATAGTATTTGTCGTTCTATCGATCATATAAGCGTAATATGGCTAATAATACGAGTTAGATTGATAATAATAAGAGTAATAAGTATAGTAATTGTCGTTCTATCGGTCATTTAAGCATAATATGGCGAATAATATGAGTTGGGTTGATAAAACTAAGAATAATAAGTATAGTAACTGTCGTTCTATCGATCATATAAGCACAATATGGCTAATAATACGAGTTAGATTGATAATAATAAGAGTAATAAGTATAGTAATTGTCGTTCTATCGATCATTTAACCATAATATGGCTAATAATATGAGTTAGATTGATAATAATAAGAGTAATAAGTATAGTAATTGTCGTTCTATCTATAATGTAAGCATGATATGGCTAATAATATGAGTTAGATTGATAATACTAAGGGTAGTGAGTATAGTAATTCTCGTTCTGTCGATCATGTAAGCATAATATGGCTAATAATATGAGTTGGATTGATAATAATAAGAGTAATAAGTATAGTAATTGTCGTTCTATCGATCATATAAGCATAATATGGCTAATAATATGAGTTAGATAGATAATAATAAGAGTAATCAGTATAGTAATTGTAGTTCTATCGATCATATCTGCATAATATGGTTAATAATATGAGTTAGATTCATAATAATAACAGTAATAAGTATAGTAATTGTCGTTCTATCGATCATTTAAGCATAATATGGCTAATAATATGAGTTAGATTGATAATAATAAGAGTAATAAGTATAGTAATTGTCGTTCTATCGGTCATTTAAGCATAATATGGCTAATAATATGAGTTAGATTGATAATACTAAGGGTAGTGAGTAAAGTAATTCTCGTTCTGTCGATCATGTAAGCATAATATGGCGAATAATATGAGTTGGGTTGATAAAACTAAGAATAATAAGTATAGTAACTGTCGTTCTATCGATCATATAAGCATAATATGGTTAATAATATGAGTTAGAATGATAATAATAAGAGTAATAAGTATAGTAATTGTCGTTCTATCGATCATATCTGCATAATATGGTTAATAATATGAGTTAGATTGATAATAGTGAGTGTAATAAGTATAGTGAATGTCGTTCTATCGAACATATCAGCATAATATGGGTAATAATATAAGTTGGATTGATAATAGTAAGAGTACTGAGTATAGTATTTGTCGTTCTATCGATCATATAAGCATAATATGGCTAATAATACGAGTTAGATTGATAATAATAAGAGTAATAAGTATAGTAATTGTCGTTCTATCGATCATATAAGCACAATATGGCTAATAATATGAGTTAGATTGATAATAATAAGAGTAATGAGTATAGTAATTGTCGTTCTATCGATCATATAAGCATAATATGGCTAATAATACGAGTTAGATTGATAATAATAAGAGTAATAAGTATAGTAATTGTCGTTCTATCGATCATTTAACCATAATATGGCTAATAATATGAGTTAGATTGATAATAATAAGAGTAATAAGTATAGTAATTCTCATTCTATCGATCATATAAGCATAGTATGGCTAATAATATGAGTTAGATAGATAATAATAAGAGTAATGAGTATAGTAATTGTAGTTCTATCGATCATATCTGCATAATATGGTTAATAATATGAGTTAGATTCATAATAATAACAGTAATAAGTATAGTAATTGTCGTCCTATCGATCATTTAAGCATAATATGGCTAATAATATGAGTTAGATTGATAATAATAAGAGTAATATGTATAGTAATTGTCGTTCTATCGGTCATTTAAGCATAATATGGCGAATAATATGAGTTGGGTTGATAAAACTAAGAATAATAAGTATAGTAACTGTCGTTCTATCGATCATATAAGCATAATATGGTTAATAATATGAGTTAGAATGATAATAATAAGAGTAATAAGTATAGTAATTGTCGTTCTATCGATCATATCTGCATAATATGGTTAATAATATGAGTTACATTAATAATAGTGAGTGTAATAAGTATAGTGAATGTCGTTCTATCGATCATATCAGCATAATATGGGTAATAATATGAGTTGGATTGATAATAATAAGAGTAATGAGTATAGTAATTGTAGTTCTATCGATCATATAAGCATAATATGGCTAATAATATGAGTAAGAATCATAATAATAAGAGTAATGAGTATAGTAATTGTAGTTCTATCGATCATATCTGCATAATATGGTTAATAATATGAGTTAGATTCATAATAATAACAGTAATAAGTATAGTAATTGTCTTTCTATCGATAATATAACCATAATATGGCTAATAATATGAGTTAGATTGATAATACTAAGAGTAGTGAGTATAGTAATTCTCGTTCTATCGATCATATAAGCATAATATGGCTAATAATATGAGTTAGATTGATAATAATAAGAGTAATAAGTACAGTAATTGTCGTTCTATCGATCATATAAGCATAATAAGGCTAATAATATGAGTTAGAGTGATAATACTAAGAGTAGTGAGTATAGTAATTCTCATTCTATCGATCATATAAGCATAATATGGCTAATAATATGAGTTAGATTGATAATAATAAGAGTAATAAGTATAGTAATTGTCGTTCTCTCGATCATATAAGCATAATATGGCTAATAATATGAGTTAGATTGATAATAATAAGAGTAATAAGTATAGTAATTGTCGTTCTCTCGATCTTATAAGCATAATATGGCTAATAATATGAGTTAGAGTGATAATAATAAGAGTAATAAGTATAGTAATTGTCGTTCTATCGATCATATAAGCATAATATGGCTAATAATATGAGTTAGATTTATAATAATAAGAGTAATTAGTATAGTAATTGTCGTTCTATCGATCATATAAGCATAATATGGCTAATAATATGAGTCAGATTGATAATAATAACAGTAATATGTATAGTAATTGTCGTTCTATCGATAATATAAGCATAATACGCCTAATAATATGAGTTAGATTGATAATACTAAGAGTAGTGAGTATAGTAATTCTCGTTCTATCGATCATATAATCATAATATGGCTAATAATATGAGTTAGATTGATAATACTAAGAGTAGTGAGTATAGTAATTGTCGTTCTATCGATCATATAAGCATAATATGGCTAATAGTATGAATTAGATTGATAATAATAAGAGTAGTAAGTATAGTATTTGTCGTTCTATCGATCATATAAGCGTAATATGGCTAATAATACGAGTTAGATTGATAATAATAAGAGTAATAAGTATAGTAATTGTCGTTCTATCGGTCATTTAAGCATAATATGGCGAATAATATGAGTTGGGTTGATAAAACTAAGAATAATAAGTATAGTAACTGTCGTTCTATCGATCATATAAGCATAATATGGTTAATAATATGAGTTAGAATGATAATAATAAGAGTAATAATTATAGTAATTGTCGTTCTATCGATCATATCTGCATAATATGGTTAATAATATGAGTTAGATTGATAATAGTGAGTGTAATAAGTATAGTGAATGTCGTTCTATCGATCATATCAGCATAATATGGCTAATAATATGAGTCAGATTGATAATAATAACAGTAATATGTATAGTAATTGTCGTTCTATCGATAATATAACCATAATATGGCTAATAATATGAGTTAGATTGATAATACTAAGAGTAGTGAGTATAGTAATTCTCGTTCTATCGATCATATAAGCATAATATGGCTAATAATATGAGTTAGATTGATAATAATAAGAGTAATAAGTACAGTAATTGTCGTTCTATCGATCATATAAGCATAATAAGGCTAATAATATGAGTTAGATTGATAATAATAAGTGTAAAAAGTAGAGTAATTGTCGTTCGATCGATCATATCTGCATAATATGGTTAACAATATGAGTTAGATTGATAATAATAAGAGTAATGAGTATAGTAATTGTCGTACTATCGATCATATAGGCATAATATGGCTAATAATATGAGTTAGATTGATAATACTAAGAGTAGTGAGTATAGTAATTCTCGTTCTATCGATCATATAATCATAATATGGCTAATAATATGAGTTAGATTGATAATACTAAGAGTAGTGAGTATAGTAATTGTCGTTCTATCGATCATATAAGCATAATATGGCTAATAGTATGAGTTAGATTGATAATAATAAGAGTAGTAAGTATAGTATTTGTCGTTCTATCGATCATATAAGCGTAATATGGCTAATAATACGAGTTAGATTGATAATAATAAGAGTAATAAGTATAGTAATTGTCGTTCTATCGGTCATTTAAGCATAATATGGCGAATAATATGAGTTGGGTTGATAAAACTAAGAATAATAAGTATAGTAACTGTCGTTCTATCGATCATATAAGCACAATATGGCTAATAATACGAGTTAGATTGATAATAATAAGAGTAATAAGTATAGTAATTGTCGTTCTATCGATCATTTAACCATAATATGGCTAATAATATGAGTTAGATTGATAATAATAAGAGTAATAAGTATAGTAATTGTCGTTCTATCTATAATGTAAGCATGATATGGCTAATAATATGAGTTAGATTGATAATACTAAGGGTAGTGAGTATAGTAATTCTCGTTCTGTCGATCATGTAAGCATAATATGGCTAATAATATGAGTTGGATTGATAATAATAAGAGTAATAAGTATAGTAATTGTCGTTCTATCGATCATATAAGCATAATATGGCTAATAATATGAGTTAGATAGATAATAATAAGAGTAATCAGTATAGTAATTGTAGTTCTATCGATCATATCTGCATAATATGGTTAATAATATGAGTTAGATTCATAATAATAACAGTAATAAGTATAGTAATTGTCGTTCTATCGATCATTTAAGCATAATATGGCTAATAATATGAGTTAGATTGATAATAATAAGAGTAATAAGTATAGTAATTGTCGTTCTATCGGTCATTTAAGCATAATATGGCTAATAATATGAGTTAGATTGATAATACTAAGGGTAGTGAGTAAAGTAATTCTCGTTCTGTCGATCATGTAAGCATAATATGGCGAATAATATGAGTTGGGTTGATAAAACTAAGAATAATAAGTATAGTAACTGTCGTTCTATCGATCATATAAGCATAATATGGTTAATAATATGAGTTAGAATGATAATAATAAGAGTAATAAGTATAGTAATTGTCGTTCTATCGATCATATCTGCATAATATGGTTAATAATATGAGTTAGATTGATAATAGTGAGTGTAATAAGTATAGTGAATGTCGTTCTATCGAACATATCAGCATAATATGGGTAATAATATAAGTTGGATTGATAATAGTAAGAGTACTGAGTATAGTATTTGTCGTTCTATCGATCATATAAGCATAATATGGCTAATAATACGAGTTAGATTGATAATAATAAGAGTAATAAGTATAGTAATTGTCGTTCTATCGATCATATAAGCACAATATGGCTAATAATATGAGCTAGATTGATAATAATAAGAGTAATGAGTAGAGTAATTGTCGTTCTATCGATCATATAAGCATAATATGGCTAATAATACGAGTTAGATTGATAATAATAAGAGTAATAAGTATAGTAATTGTCGTTCTATCGATCATTTAACCATAATATGGCTAATAATATGAGTTAGATTGATAATAATAAGAGTAATAAGTATAGTAATTCTCATTCTATCGATCATATAAGCATAGTATGGCTAATAATATGAGTTAGATAGATAATAATAAGAGTAATGAGTATAGTAATTGTAGTTCTATCGATCATATCTGCATAATATGGTTAATAATATGAGTTAGATTCATAATAATAACAGTAATAAGTATAGTAATTGTCGTCCTATCGATCATTTAAGCATAATATGGCTAATAATATGAGTTAGATTGATAATAATAAGAGTAATATGTATAGTAATTGTCGTTCTATCGGTCATTTAAGCATAATATGGCGAATAATATGAGTTGGGTTGATAAAACTAAGAATAATAAGTATAGTAACTGTCGTTCTATCGATCATATAAGCATAATATGGTTAATAATATGAGTTAGAATGATAATAATAAGAGTAATAAGTATAGTAATTGTCGTTCTATCGATCATATCTGCATAATATGGTTAATAATATGAGTTACATTGATAATAGTGAGTGTAATAAGTATAGTGAATGTCGTTCTATCGATCATATCAGCATAATATGGGTAATAATATGAGTTGGATTGATAATAATAAGAGTAATGAGTATAGTAATTGTAGTTCTATCGATCATATAAGCATAATATGGCTAATAATATGAGTAAGAATCATAATAATAAGAGTAATGAGTATAGTAATTGTAGTTCTATCGATCATATCTGCATAATATGGTTAATAATATGAGTTAGATTCATAATAATAACAGTAATAAGTATAGTAATTGTCGTTCTATCGATAATATAACCATAATATGGCTAATAATATGAGTTAGATTGATAATACTAAGAGTAGTGAGTATAGTAATTCTCGTTCTATCGATCATATAAGCATAATATGGCTAATAATATGAGTTAGATTGATAATAATAAGAGTAATAAGTACAGTAATTGTCGTTCTATCGATCATATAAGCATAATAAGGCTAATAATATGAGTTAGAGTGATAATACTAAGAGTAGTGAGTATAGTAATTCTCATTCTATCGATCATATAAGCATAATATGGCTAATAATATGAGTTAGATTGATAATAATAAGAGTAATAAGTATAGTAATTGTCGTTCTCTCGATCATATAAGCATAATATGGCTAATAATATGAGTTAGATTGATAATAATAAGAGTAATAAGTATAGTAATTGTCGTTCTCTCGATCTTATAAGCATAATATGGCTAATAATATGAGTTAGAGTGATAATAATAAGAGTAATAAGTATAGTAATTGTCGTTCTATCGATCATATAAGCATAATATGGCTAATAATATGAGTTAGATTTATAATAATAAGAGTAATTAGTATAGTAATTGTCGTTCTATCGATCATATAAGCATAATATGGCTAATAATATGAGTCAGATTGATAATAATAACAGTAATATGTATAGTAATTGTTGTTCTATCGATAATATAAGCATAATACGCCTAATAATATGAGTTAGATTGATAATACTAAGAGTAGTGAGTATAGTAATTCTCGTTCTATCGATCATATAATCATAATATGGCTAATAATATGAGTTAGATTGATAATACTAAGAGTAGTGAGTATAGTAATTGTCGTTCTATCGATCATATAAGCATAATATGGCTAATAGTATGAATTAGATTGATAATAATAAGAGTAGTAAGTATAGTATTTGTCGTTCTATCGATCATATAAGCGTAATATGGCTAATAATACGAGTTAGATTGATAATAATAAGAGTAATAAGTATAGTAATTGTCGTTCTATCGGTCATTTAAGCATAATATGGCGAATAATATGAGTTGGGTTGATAAAACTAAGAATAATAAGTATAGTAACTGTCGTTCTATCGATCATATAAGCATAATATGGTTAATAATATGAGTTAGAATGATAATAATAAGAGTAATAATTATAGTAATTGTCGTTCTATCGATCATATCTGCATAATATGGTTAATAATATGAGTTAGATTGATAATAGTGAGTGTAATAAGTATAGTGAATGTCGTTCTATCGATCATATCAGCATAATATGGGTAATAATATGAGTTGGATTGATAATAATAAGAGTAATGAGTATAGTAATTGTAGTTCTATCGATCATATAAGCATAATATGGCTAATAATATGAGTAAGAATCATAATAATAAGAGTAATGAGTATAGTAATTGTAGTTCTATCGATCATATCTGCATAATATGGTTAATAATATGAGTTAGATTCATAATAATAACAGTAATAAGTATAGTAATTGTCGTTCTATCGATAATATAACCATAATATGGCTAATAATATGAGTTAGATTGATAATACTAAGAGTAGTGAGTATAGTAATTCTCGTTCTATCGATCATATAAGCATAATATGGCTAATAATATGAGTTAGATTGATAATAATAAGAGTAATAAGTACAGTAATTGTCGTTCTATCGATCATATAAGCATAATAAGGCTAATAATATGAGTTAGAGTGATAATACTAAGAGTAGTGAGTATAGTAATTCTCATTCTATCGATCATATAAGCATAATATGGCTAATAATATGAGTTAGATTGATAATAATAAGAGTAATAAGTATAGTAATTGTCGTTCTCTCGGTCATATAAGCATAATATGGCTAATAATATGAGTTAGAGTGATAATACTAAGAGTAGTGAGTATAGTAATTCTCATTCTATCGATCATATAAGCATAATATGGCTAATAATATGAGTTAGATTGATAATAATAACAGTAATAAGTATAGTAATTGTCGTTCTATCGATAATATAAGCATAATATGGCTAATAATATGAGTTAGATTCATAATAATAAGAGTAATAAGTATAGTAATTGTCGTTCTATCGATCATATAAGCATAATATGGCTAATAATATGAGTTAGATTTATAATAATAAGAGTAATAAGTATAGTAATTGTCGTTCTATCGATCATATAAGCATAATATGGCTAATAATATGAGTTAGATTTATAATAATAAGAGTAATTAGTATAGTAATTGTCGTTCTATCGATCATATAAGCATAATATGGCTAATAATGTGAGTTAGATTGATAATAGTGAGTGCAATAAATATAGTAATTGTCGTTCTATCGCTCATATAAGCACAATATGGCTAATAATATGAGTTAGATTGATAATAATAAGAGTAATAAGTATAGTAATTGTCGTTCTATCGATCATATAAGCATAATATGGCTAATAATAGGAGTTAGATTGATAATAATAAGTGTAATAAGTATAGTAATTGTCGTTCTATCGGTCATTTAAGCATAATATGGCTAATAATATGAGTCAGATTGATAATAATAACAGTAATAAGTATAGTAATTGTCGTTCTATCGATCATATAAGCATAATATGGCTAATAATACGAGTTAGATTGATAATAATAAGAGTAATAAGTATAGTAATTGTCGTTCTATCGATCATTTAACCATAATATGGCTAATAATATGAGTTAGATTGATAATAATAAGAGTAATAAGTATAGTAATTCTCATTCTATCGATCATATAAGCATAGTATGGCTAATAATATGAGTTAGATAGATAATAATAAGAGTAATGAGTATAGTAATTGTAGTTCTATCGATCATATCTGCATAATATGGTTAATAATATGAGTTAGATTCATAATAATAACAGTAATAAGTATAGTAATTGTCGTCCTATCGATCATTTAAGCATAATATGGCTAATAATATGAGTTAGATTGATAATAATAAGAGTAATATGTATAGTAATTGTCGTTCTATCGGTCATTTAAGCATAATATGGCGAATAATATGAGTTGGGTTGATAAAACTAAGAATAATAAGTATAGTAACTGTCGTTCTATCGATCATATAAGCATAATATGGTTAATAATATGAGTTAGAATGATAATAATAAGAGTAATAAGTATAGTAATTGTCGTTCTATCGATCATATCTGCATAATATGGTTAATAATATGAGTTACATTGATAATAGTGAGTGTAATAAGTATAGTGAATGTCGTTCTATCGATCATATCAGCATAATATGGGTAATAATATGAGTTGGATTGATAATAATAAGAGTAATGAGTATAGTAATTGTAGTTCTATCGATCATATAAGCATAATATGGCTAATAATATGAGTAAGAATCATAATAATAAGAGTAATGAGTATAGTAATTGTAGTTCTATCGATCATATCTGCATAATATGGTTAATAATATGAGTTAGATTCATAATAATAACAGTAATAAGTATAGTAATTGTCGTTCTATCGATAATATAACCATAATATGGCTAATAATATGAGTTAGATTGATAATACTAAGAGTAGTGAGTATAGTAATTCTCGTTCTATCGATCATATAAGCATAATATGGCTAATAATATGAGTTAGATTGATAATAATAAGAGTAATAAGTACAGTAATTGTCGTTCTATCGATCATATAAGCATAATAAGGCTAATAATATGAGTTAGAGTGATAATACTAAGAGTAGTGAGTATAGTAATTCTCATTCTATCGATCATATAAGCATAATATGGCTAATAATATGAGTTAGATTGATAATAATAAGAGTAATAAGTATAGTAATTGTCGTTCTCTCGATCATATAAGCATAATATGGCTAATAATATGAGTTAGATTGATAATAATAAGAGTAATAAGTATAGTAATTGTCGTTCTCTCGATCTTATAAGCATAATATGGCTAATAATATGAGTTAGAGTGATAATAATAAGAGTAATAAGTATAGTAATTGTCGTTCTATCGATCATATAAGCATAATATGGCTAATAATATGAGTTAGATTTATAATAATAAGAGTAATTAGTATAGTAATTGTCGTTCTATCGATCATATAAGCATAATATGGCTAATAATATGAGTTAGATTTATAATAATAAGAGTAATTAGTATAGTAATTGTCGTTCTATCGATCATATAAGCACAATATGGCTAATAATATGAGTTAGATTGATAATAATATGAGTAATAAGTATAGTAATTGTCGTTATATCGATCATATAACCATAATATGGCTAATAGCATGAGTTAGATTGATAATAATAAGAGTAATGAGTATAGTAATTGTCGTTCTATCGATCATATCTGCATAATATGGTTAATAATATGAGTTAGATTGATAATAGTGAGTGTAATAAATATAGTAATTGTCGTTCTATCGCTCATATAAGCACAATATGGCTAATAATATGAGTTCGATTGATAATAATAAGAGTAATAAGTATAGTAATTGTCGTTCTATCGATCATATAAGCATAATATGGCTAATAATATGAGTTAGATTGATAATAATAAGAGTAATAAGTATAGTAATTGTCGTTCTATCGATAATATAAGCATAATATGGCTAATAATATGAGTTAGATTGATAATAATAACAGTAATAAGTATAGTAATTGTCGTTCTATCGATAATATAAGAATAATATGGCTAATAATATGAGTTAGATTGATAATACTAAGAGTAGTGAGTATAGTAATTCTCGTTCTATCGATCATATAAGGATAATATGGCTAATAATATGAGTTAGATTGATAATACTAAGAGTAGTGAGTATAGTAATTGTCGTACTATCGATCATATAGGCATAATATGGCTAATAATATGAGTTAGATTGATAATAATAAGTGTAAAAAGTAGAGTAATTGTCGTTCGATCGATCATATCTGCATAATATGGTTAACAATATGAGTTAGATTGATAATAATAAGAGTAATGAGTATAGTAATTGTCGTACTATCGATCATATAAGCATAATATGGCTAATAATGTGAGTTAGATTGATAATAGTGAGTGCAATAAATATAGTAATTGTCGTTCTATCGCTCATATAAGCCCAATATGGCTAATAATATGAGTTAGATTGATAATAATAAGAGTAATAAGTATAGTAATTGTCGTTCTATCGATTATATAAGCATAATATGGCTAATAATATGAGTTAGATTGATAATAATAAGTGTAATAAGTATAGTAATTGTCGTTCTATCGGTCATTTAAGCATAATATGGCTAATAATATGAGTCAGATTGATAATAATAACAGTAATATGTATAGTAATTGTCGTTCTATCGATAATATAAGCATAATACGCCTAATAATATGAGTTAGATTGATAATACTAAGAGTAGTGAGTATAGTAATTCTCGTTCTATCGATCATATAATCATAATATGGCTAATAATATGAGTTAGATTGATAATACTAAGAGTAGTGAGTATAGTAATTGTCGTTCTATCGATCATATAAGCATAATATGGCTAATAGTATGAGTTAGATTGATAATAATAAGAGTAGTAAGTATAGTATTTGTCGTTCTATCGATCATATAAGCGTAATATGGCTAATAATACGAGTTAGATTGATAATAATAAGAGTAATAGGTATAGTAATTGTCGTTCTATCGGTCATTTAAGCATAATATGGCGAATAATATGAGTTGGGTTGATAAAACTAAGAATAATAAGTATAGTAACTGTCGTTCTATCGATCATATAAGCATAATATGGTTAATAATATGAGTTAGAATGATAATAATAAGAGTAATAATTATAGTAATTGTCGTTCTATCGATCATATCTGCATAATATGGCTAATAATATGAGTTAGATTGATAATAGTGAGTGTAATAAGTATAGTGAATGTCGTTCTATCGATCATATCAGCATAATATGGGTAATAATATGAGTTGGATTGATAATAATAAGAGTAATGAGTATAGTAATTGTAGTTCTATCGATCATATAAGCATAATATGGCTAATAATATGAGTAAGAATCATAATAATAAGAGTAATGAGTATAGTAATTGTAGTTCTATCGATCATATCTGCATAATATGGTTAATAATATGAGTTAGATTCATAATAATAACAGTAATAAGTATAGTAATTGTCGTTCTATCGATAATATAACCATAATATGGCTAATAATATGAGTTAGATTGATAATACTAAGAGTAGTGAGTATAGTAATTCTCGTTCTATCGATCATATAAGCATAATATGGCTAATAATATGAGTTAGATTGATAATAATAAGAGTAATAAGTACAGTAATTGTCGTTCTATCGATCATATAAGCATAATAAGGCTAATAATATGAGTTAGAGTGATAATACTAAGAGTAGTGAGTATAGTAATTCTCATTCTATCGATCATATAAGCATAATATGGCTAATAATATGAGTTAGATTGATAATAATAAGAGTAATAAGTATAGTAATTGTCGTTCTCTCGGTCATATAAGCATAATATGGCTAATAATATGAGTTAGAGTGATAATACTAAGAGTAGTGAGTATAGTAATTCTCATTCTATCGATCATATAAGCATAATATGGCTAATAATATGAGTTAGATTGATAATAATAACAGTAATAAGTATAGTAATTGTCGTTCTATCGATAATATAAGCATAATATGGCTAATAATATGAGTTAGATTCATAATAATAAGAGTAATAAGTATAGTAATTGTCGTTCTATCGATCATATAAGCATAATATGGCTAATAATATGAGTTAGATTTATAATAATAAGAGTAATTAGTATAGTAATTGTCGTTCTATCGATCATATAAGCATAATATGGCTAATAATGTGAGTTAGATTGATAATAGTGAGTGCAATAAATATAGTAATTGTCGTTCTATCGCTCATATAAGCACAATATGGCTAATAATATGAGTTAGATTGATAATAATAAGAGTAATAAGTATAGTAATTGTCGTTCTATCGATCATATAAGCATAATATGGCTAATAATAGGAGTTAGATTGATAATAATAAGTGTAATAAGTATAGTAATTGTCGTGCTATCGGTCATTTAAGCATAATATGGCTAATAATATGAGTCAGATTGATAATAATAACAGTAATAAGTATAGTAATTGTCGTTCTATCGATAATATAAGCATAATATGGCTAATAATATGAGTTAGATTGATAATACTAAGAGTAGTGGGTATAGTAATTCTCGTTCTATCTATCATATAATCATAATATGGCTAATAATATGAGTTAGATTGATAATACTAAGAGTGGTGAGTATAGTAATTGTCGTTCTATCGATCATATAAGCATAATATGGCTAATAATATGAGTTAGATTGATAATAATAAGAGTAGTAAGTATAGTATTTGTCGTTCTATCGATCATATAAGCACAATATGGCTAATAATACGAGTTAGATTGATAATAATAAGAGTAATAAGTATAGTAATTGTCGTTCTATCGATCATTTAACCATAATATGGCTAATAATATGAGTTAGATTGATAATAATAAGAGTAATAAGTATAGTAATTGTCGTTCTATCGATAATGTAAGCATAATATGGCTAATAATATGAGTTAGATTGATAATACTAAGAGTAATGAGTATAGTAATTGTAGTTCTATCGATCATATCTGCATAATATGGTTAATAATATGAGTTAGATTCATAATAATAACAGTAATAAGTATAGTAATTGTCGTTCTATCGATCATTTAAGCATAATATGGCTAATAATATGAGTTAGATTGATAATAATAAGAGTAATAAGTATAGTAATTGTCGTTCTATCGGTCATTTAAGCATAATATGGCTAATAATATGAGTTAGATTGATAATACTAAGGGTAGTGAGTAAAGTAATTCTCGTTCTGTCGATCATGTAAGCATAATATGGCGAATAATATGAGTTGGGTTGATAAAACTAAGAATAATAAGTATAGTAACTGTCGTTCTATCGATCATATAAGCATAATATGGTTAATAATATGAGTTAGAATGATAATAATAAGAGTAATAAGTATAGTAATTGTCGTTCTATCGATCATATCTGCATAATATGGTTAATAATATGAGTTAGATTGATAATAGTGAGTGTAATAAGTATAGTGAATGTCGTTCTATCGAACATATCAGCATAATATGGGTAATAATATGAGTTGGATTGATAATAGTAAGAGTAATGAGTATAGTATTTGTCGTTCTATCGATCATATAAGCATAATATGGCTAATAATACGAGTTAGATTGATAATAATAAGAGTAATAAGTATAGTAATTGTCGTTCTATCGATCATATAAGCACAATATGGCTAATAATATGAGTTAGATTGATAATAATAAGAGTAATGAGTATAGTAATTGTCGTTCTATCGATCATATCTGCATAATATGGTTAACAATATGAGTTAGATTGATAATAATAAGAGTAATAAGTATAGTAATTGTCGTTATATCGATCATATAACCATAATATGGCTAACAGCATGAGTTGGATTGATAATAATAAGAGTAATGAGTATAGTAATTGTCGTTCTATCGATCATGTCTGCATAATATGGTTAATAATATGAGTTAGATTGATAATAGTGAGTGTAATAAATATAGTAATTGTCGTTCTATCGTTCATATTAGCACAATATGGCTAATAACATGAGTTAGATTGATAATAATAAGAGTAATAAGTATAGTAATTGTCGTTCTATCGATCATATAAGCATAATATGGCTAATAATATGAGTTAGATTGATAAGAATAACAGTAATAAGTATAGTAATTGTCGTTCTATCGATAATATAAGCATAATATGGCTAATAATATGAGTTAGATTGATAATACTAAGAGTAGTGAGTATAGTAATTCTCGTTCTATCGATCATATAAGGATAATATGGCTAATAATATGAGTTAGATTGATAATACTAAGAGTAGTGAGTATAGTAATTGTCGTACTATCGATCATATAGGCATAATATGGCTAATAATATGAGTTAGATTGATAATAATAAGTGTAAAAAGTAGAGTAATTGTCGTTCGATCGATCATATCTGCATAATATGGTTAACAATATGAGTTAGATTGATAATAATAAGAGTAATGAGTATAGTAATTGTCGTACTATCGATCATATAAGCATAATATGGCTAATAATGTGAGTTAGATTGATAATAGTGAGTGCAATAAATATAGTAATTGTCGTTCTATCGCTCATATAAGCACAATATGGCTAATAATATGAGTTAGATTGATAATAATAAGAGTAATAAGTATAGTAATTGTCGTTCTATCGATCATATAAGCATAATATGGCTAATAATATGAGTTAGATTGATAATAATAAGTGTAATAAGTATAGTAATTGTCGTTCTATCGGTCATTTAAGCATAATATGGCTAATAATATGAGTCAGATTGATAATAATAACAGTAATAAGTATAGTAATTGTCGTTCTATCGATAATATAAGCATAATATGGCTAATAATATGAGTTAGATTGATAATACTAAGAGTAGTGAGTATAGTAATTCTCGTTCTATCGATCATATAATCATAATATGGCTAATAATATGAGTTAGATTGATAATACTAAGAGTAGTGAGTATTGTATTTGTCGTTCTATCGATCATATAAGCATAATATGGCTAATAATATGAGTTAGATTGATAATAATAAGAGTAGTAAGTATAGTATTTGTCGTTCTATCGATCATATAAGCATAATATGGCTAATAATACGAGTTAGATTGATAATAATAAGAGTAATAAGTATAGTAATTGTCGTTCTATCGATCATTTAACCATAATATGGCTAATAATATGAGTTAGATTGATAATAATAAGAGTAATAAGTATAGTAATTCTCATTCTATCGATCATATAAGCATAATATGGCTAATAATATGAGTTAGATAAATAATAATAAGAGTAATGAGTATAGTAATTGTAGTTCTATCGATCATATCTGCATAATATGGTTAATAATATGAGTTAGATTCATAATAATAACAGTAATAAGTATAGCAATTGTCGTTCTATCGATCATTTAAGCATAATATGGCTAATAATATGAGTTAGATTGATAATAATAAGAGTAATAAGTATAGTAATTGTCGTTCTATCGGTCATGTAAGCATAATATGGCGAATAATATGAGTTGGGTTGATAAAACTAAGAATAATAAGTATAGTAACTGTCGTTCTATCGATCATATAAGCATAATATGGTTAATAATATGAGTTAGAATGATAATAATAAGAGTAATAAGTATAGTAATTGTCGTTCTATCGATCATATCTGCATAATATGGTTAATAATATGAGTTACATTGATAATAGTGAGTGTAATAAGTATAGTGAATGTCGTTCTATCGATCATGTCAGCATAATATGGGTAATAATATGAGTTGGATTGATAATAATAAGAGTAATGAGTATAGTAATTGTAGTTCTATCGATCATATAAGCATAATATGGCTAATAATATGAGTAAGAATCATAATAATAAGAGTAATGAGTATAGTAATTGTAGTTCTATCGATCATATCTGCATAATATGGTTAATAATATGAGTTAGATTCATAATAATAACAGTAATAAGTATAGTAATTGTCGTTCTATCGATAATATAACCATAATATGGCTAATAATATGAGTTAGATTGATAATACTAAGAGTAGTGAGTATAGTAATTCTCGTTCTATCGATCATATAAGCATAATATGGCTAATAATATGAGTTAGATTGATAATAATAAGAGTAGTAAGTATAGTATTTGTCGTTCTATCGATCATATAAGCATAATATGGCTAATAATACGAGTTAGATTGATAATAATAAGAGTAATAAGTATAGTAATTGTCGTTCTATCGGTCATTTAAGCATAATATGGCGAATAATATGAGTTGGGTTGATAAAACTAAGAATAATAAGTATAGTAACTGTCGTTCTATCGATCATATAAGCATAATATGGTTAATAATATGAGTTAGAATGATAATAATAAGAGTAATAAGTATAGTAATTGTCGTTCTATCGATCATATCTGCATAATATGGTTAATAATATGAGTTACATTGATAATAGTGAGTGTAATAAGTATAGTGAATGTCGTTCTATCGATCATGTCAGCATAATATGGGTAATAATATGAGTTGGATGATAATAATAAGAGTAATGAGTATAGTAATTGTAGTTCTATCGATCATATAAGCATAATATGGCTAATAATATGAGTAAGAATCATAATAATAAGAGTAATGAGTATAGTAATTGTAGTTCTATCGATCATATCTGCATAATATGGTTAATAATATGAGTTAGATTCATAATAATAACAGTAATAAGTATAGTAATTGTCGTTCTATCGATAATATAACCATAATATGGCTAATAATATGAGTTAGATTGATAATACTAAGAGTAGTGAGTATAGTAATTCTCGTTCTATCGATCATATAAGCATAATATGGCTAATAATATGAGTTAGATTGATAATAATAAGAGTAATAAGTACAGTAATTGTCGTTCTATCGATCATATAAGCATAATAAGGCTAATAATATGAGTTAGAGTGATAATACTAAGAGAAGTGAGTATAGTAATTCTCATTCTATCGATCATATAAGCATAATATGGCTAATAATATGAGTTATATTGATAATAATAACAGTAATAAGTATAGTAATTGTCGTTCTATCGATAATATAAGCATAATATGGCTAATAATATGAGTTAGATTCATAATAATAAGAGTAATAAGTATAGTAATTGTCGTTCTATCGATAATATAAGCATAATATGGCTAATAATATGAGTTAGATTGATAATACTAAGAGTAGTGAGTATAGTAATTCTCGTTCTATCGATCATATAATCATAATATGGCTAATAATATGAGTTAAATTGATAATACTAAGAGTAGTGAGTATTGTATTTGTCGTTCTATCGATCATATAAGCATAATATGGCTAATAATATGAGTTAGATTGATAATAATAAGAGTAGTAAGTATAGTATTTGTCGTTCTATCGATCATATAAGCATAATATGGCTAATAATACGAGTTAGATTGATAATAATAAGAGTAATAAGTACAGTAATTGTCGTTCTATCGATCATATAAGCATAATAAGGCTAATAATATGAGTTAGAGTGATAATACTAAGAGTAGTGAGTATAGTAATTCTCATTCTATCGATCATATAAGCATAATATGGCTAATAATATGAGTTAGATTGATAATAATAAGAGTAATAAGTATAGTAATTGTTCTCTCGATCATATAAGTATAATATGGCTAATAATATGAGTTAGATTGATAATAATAAGAGTAATAAGTATAGTAATTGTCGTTCTCTCGATCTTATAAGCATAATATGGCTAATAATATGAGTTAGAGTGATAATACTAAGAGTAGTGAGTATAGTAATTCTCATTCTATCGATCATATAAGCATAATATGGCTAATAATATGAGTTAGATTGATAATAATAACAGTAATAAGTATAGTAATTGTCGTTCTATCGATAATATAAGCATAATATGGCTAATAATATGAGTTAGATTGATAATAATATGAGTAATAAGTATAGTAATTGTCGTTATATCGATCATATAACCATAATATGGCTAATAGCATGAGTTAGATTGATAATAATAAGAGTAATGAGTATAGTAATTGTCGTTCTATCGATCATATCTGCATAATATGGTTAATAATATGAGTTAGATTGATAATAGTGAGTGTAATAAATATAGTAATTGTCGTTCTATCGCTCATATAAGCACAATATGGCTAATAATATGAGTTCGATTGATAATAATAGGAGTAATAAGTATAGTAATTGTCGTTCTATCGATCATATAAGCATAATATGGCTAATAATATGAGTTAGATTGATAATAATAAGAGTAATAAGTATAGTAATTGTCGTTCTATCGATAATATAAGCATAATATGGCTAATAATATGAGTTAGATTGATAATAATAAGAGTAATGAGTATAGTAATTGTCGTTCTCTCGATCATATAAGCATAATATGGTTAACAATATGAGTTAGATTGATAATAATAAGAGTAATGAGTATAGTAATTGTCGTACTATCGATCATATAAGCATAATATGGCTAATAATGTGAGTTAGATTGATAATAGTGAGTGCAATAAATATAGTAATTGTCGTTCTATCGCTCATATAAGCACAATATGGCTAATAATATGAGTTAGATTGATAATAATAAGAGTAATAAGTATAGTAATTGTCGTTCTATCGATCATATAAGCATAATATGGCTAATAATATGAGTTAGATTGATAATAATAAGTGTAATAAGTATAGTAATTGTCGTTCTATCGGTCATTTAAGCATAATATGGCTAATAATATGAGTCAGATTGATAATAATAACAGTAATAAGTATAGTAATTGTCGTTCTATCGATAATATAAGCATAATATGGCTAATAATATGAGTTAGATTGATAATACTAAGAGTAGTGAGTATAGTAATTCTCGTTCTATCGATCATATAATCATAATATGGCTAATAATATGAGTTAGATTGATAATACTAAGAGTAGTGAGTATTGTATTTGTCGTTCTATCGATCATATAAGCATAATATGGCTAATAATATGAGTTAGATTGATAATAATAAGAGTAGTAAGTATAGTATTTGTCGTTCTATCGATCATATAAGCATAATATGGCTAATAATACGAGTTAGATTGATAATAATAAGAGTAATAAGTATAGTAATTGTCGTTCTATCGATCATTTAACCATAATATGGCTAATAATATGAGGTAGATTGATAATAATAAGAGTAATAAGTATAGTAATTCTCATTCTATCGATCATATAAGCATAATATGGCTAATAATATGAGTTAGATAGATAATAATAAGAGTAATGAGTATAGTAATTGTAGTTCTATCGATCATATCTGCATAATATGGTTAATAATATGAGTTAGATTCATAATAATAACAGTAATAAGTATAGCAATTGTCGTTCTATCGATCATTTAAGCATAATATGGCTAATAATATGAGTTAGATTGATAATAATAAGAGTAATAAGTATAGTAATTGTCGTTCTATCGGTCATTTAAGCATAATATGGCGAATAATATGAGTTGGGTTGATAAAACTAAGAATAATAAGTATAGTAACTGTCGTTCTATCGATCATATAAGCATAATATGGTTAATAATATGAGTTAGAATGATAATAATAAGAGTAATAAGTATAGTAATTGTCGTTCTATCGATCATATCTGCATAATATGGTTAATAATATGAGTTACATTGATAATAGTGAGTGTAATAAGTATAGTGAATGTCGTTCTATCGATCATGTCAGCATAATATGGTTAATAATATGAGTTAGATTCATAATAATAACAGTAATAAGTATAGTAATTGTCGTTCTATCGATAATATAACCATAATATGGCTAATAATATGAGTTAGATTGATAATACTAAGAGTAGTGAGTATAGTAATTCTCGTTCTATCGATCATATAAGCATAATATGGCTAATAATATGAGTTAGATTGATAATAATAAGAGTAGTAAGTATAGTATTTGTCGTTCTATCGATCATATAAGCATAATATGGCTTATAATACGAGTTAGATTGATAATAATAAGAGTAATAAGTATAGTAATTGTCGTTCTATCGGTCATTTAAGCATAATATGGCGAATAATATGAGTTGGGTTGATAAAACTAAGAATAATAAGTATAGTAACTGTCGTTCTATCGATCATATAAGCATAATATGGTTAATAATATGAGTTAGAATGATAATAATAAGAGTAATAAGTATAGTAATTGTCGTTCTATCGATCATATCTGCATAATATGGTTAATAATATGAGTTACATTGATAATAGTGAGTGTAATAAGTATAGTGAATGTCGTTCTATCGATCATGTCAGCATAATATGGGTAATAATATGAGTTGGATTGATAATAATAAGAGTAATGAGTATAGTAATTGTAGTTCTATCGATCATATAAGCATAATATGGCTAATAATATGAGTAAGAATCATAATAATAAGAGTAATGAGTATAGTAATTGTAGTTCTATCGATCATATCTGCATAATATGGTTAATAATATGAGTTAGATTCATAATAATAACAGTAATAAGTATAGTAATTGTCGTTCTATCGATAATATAACCATAATATGGCTAATAATATGAGTTAGAGTGATAATACTAAGAGAAGTGAGTATAGTAATTCTCGTTCTATCGATCATATAAGCATAATATGGCTAATAATATGAGTTAGATTGATAATAATAACAGTAATAAGTATAGTAATTGTCGTTCTATCGATAATATAAGCATAATATGGCTAATAATATGAGTTAGATTCATAATAATAAGAGTAATAAGTATAGTAATTGTCGTTCTATTGATCATATAAGCATAATATGGCTAATAATATGAGTTAGATTTATAATAATAAGAGTAATTAGTATAGTAATTGTCGTTCTATCGCTCATATAAGCACAATATGGCTAATAATATGAGTTAGATTGATAATAATAAGAGTAATAAGTATAGTAATTGTCGTTCTATCGATCATATAAGCATAATATGGCTAATAATATGAGTTAGATTGATAATAATAAGTGTAATAAGTATAGTAATTGTCGTTCTATCGGTCATTTAAGCATAATATGGCTAATAATATGAGTCAGATTGATAATAATAACAGTAATAAGTATAGTAATTGTCGTTCTATCGATAATATAAGCATAATATGGCTAATAATATGAGTTAGATTGATAATACTAAGAGTAGTGAGTATAGTAATTCTCGTTCTATCGATCATATAATCATAATATGGCTAATAATATGAGTTAAATTGATAATACTAAGAGTAGTGAGTATAGTAATTGTCGTTCTATCGATAATATAAGCATAATATGGCTAATAATATGAGTTAGATTGATAATACTAAGAGTAGTGAGTATAGTAATTCTCGTTCTATCGATCATATAATCATAATATGGCTAATAATATGAGTTAAATTGATAATACTAAGAGTAGTGAGTATTGTATTTGTCGTTCTATCGATCATATAAGCATAATATGGCTAATAATATGAGTTAGATTGATAATAATAACAGTAATAAGTATAGTAATTGTCGTTCTATCGATAATATAAGCATAATATGGCTAATAATATGAGTTAGATTGATAATAATATGAGTAATAAGTATAGTAATTGTCGTTATATCGATCATATAACCATAATATGGCTAATAGCATGAGTTAGATTGATAATAATAAGAGTAATGAGTATAGTAATTGTCGTTCTATCGATCATATCTGCATAATATGGTTAATAATATGAGTTAGATTGATAATAGTGAGTGTAATAAATATAGTAATTGTCGTTCTATCGCTCATATAAGCACAATATGGCTAATAATATGAGTTCGATTGATAATAATAAGAGTAATAAGTATAGTAATTGTCGTTCTATCGATCATATAAGCATAATATGGCTAATAATATGAGTTAGATTGATAATAATAAGAGTAATAAGTATAGTAATTGTCGTTCTATCGATAATATAAGCATAATATGGCTAATAATATGAGTTAGATTGATAATAATAACAGTAATAAGTATAGCAATTGTCGTTCTATCGATCATATAAGCATAATATGGCTAATAATATGAGTTAGATTTATAATAATAAGAGTAATTAGTATAGTAATTGTCGTTCTATCGATCATATAAGCACAATATGACTAATAATATGAGTTAGATTGATAATAATAAGAGTAATAAGTATAGTAATTGTCGTTATATCGATCATATAACCATAATATGGCTAATAGCATGAGTTAGATTGATAATAATAAGAGTAATGAGTATAGTAATTGTCGTTCTATCGATCATATCTGCATAATATGGTTAATAATATGAGTCAGATTGATAATAGTGAGTGTAATAAATATAGTAATTGTCGTTCTATCGCTCATATAAGCACAATATGGCTAATAATATGAGTTAGATTGATAATAATAAGAGTAATAAGTATAGTAATTCTCGTTCTATCGATCATATAAGCATAATATGGCTAATAATATGAGTTAGATTGATAATAATAAGAGTAGTAAGTATAGTATTTGTCGTTCTATCGATCATATAAGCATAATATGGCTTATAATACGAGTTAGATTGATAATAATAAGAGTAATAAGTATAGTAATTGTCGTTCTATCGGTCATTTAAGCATAATATGGCGAATAATATGAGTTGGGTTGATAAAACTAAGAATAATAAGTATAGTAACTGTCGTTCTATCGATCATATAAGCATAATATGGTTAATAATATGAGTTAGAATGATAATAATAAGAGTAATAAGTATAGTAATTGTCGTTCTATCGATCATATCTGCATAATATGGTTAATAATATGAGTTACATTGATAATAGTGAGTGTAATAAGTATAGTGAATGTCGTTCTATCGATCATGTCAGCATAATATGGGTAATAATATGAGTTGGATTGATAATAATAAGAGTAATGAGTATAGTAATTGTAGTACTATCGATCATATAAGCATAATATGGCTAATAATATGAGTAAGAATCATAATAATAAGAGTAATGAGTATAGTAATTGTAGTTCTATCGATCATATCTGCATAATATGGTTAATAATATGAGTTAGATTCATAATAATAACAGTAATAAGTATAGTAATTGTCGTTCTATCGATAATATAACCATAATATGGCTAATAATATGAGTTAGAGTGATAATACTAAGAGAAGTGAGTATAGTAATTCTCGTTCTATCGATCATATAAGCATAATATGGCTAATAATATGAGTTAGATTGATAATAATAACAGTAATAAGTATAGTAATTGTCGTTCTATCGATAATATAAGCATAATATGGCTAATAATATGAGTTAGATTCATAATAATAAGAGTAATAAGTATAGTAATTGTCGTTCTATTGATCATATAAGCATAATATGGCTAATAATATGAGTTAGATTTATAATAATAAGAGTAATTAGTATAGTAATTGTCGTTCTATCGCTCATATAAGCACAATATGGCTAATAATATGAGTTAGATTGATAATAATAAGAGTAATAAGTATAGTAATTGTCGTTCTATCGATCATATAAGCATAATATGGCTAATAATATGAGTTAGATTGATAATAATAAGTGTAATAAGTATAGTAATTGTCGTTCTATCGGTCATTTAAGCATAATATGGCTAATAATATGAGTCAGATTGATAATAATAACAGTAATAAGTATAGTAATTGTCGTTCTATCGATAATATAAGCATAATATGGCTAATAATATGAGTTAGATTGATAATACTAAGAGTAGTGAGTATAGTAATTCTCGTTCTATCGATCATATAATCATAATATGGCTAATAATATGAGTTAAATTGATAATACTAAGAGTAGTGAGTATAGTAATTGTCGTTCTATCGATAATATAAGCATAATATGGCTAATAATATGAGTTAGATTGATAATACTAAGAGTAGTGAGTATAGTAATTCTCGTTCTATCGATCATATAATCATAATATGGCTAATAATATGAGTTAAATTGATAATACTAAGAGTAGTGAGTATTGTATTTGTCGTTCTATCGATCATATAAGCATAATATGGCTAATAATATGAGTTAGATTGATAATAATAAGAGTAGTAAGTATAGTATTTGTCGTTCTATCGATCATATAAGCATAATATGGCTAATAATACGAGTTAGATTGATAATAATAAGAGTAATAAGTATAGTAATTGTCGTTCTATCGATCATTTAACCATAATATGGCTAATAATATGAGTTAGATTGATAATAATAAGAGTAATAAGTATAGTAATTGTCGTTCTATCGATCATTTAAGCATAATATGGCTAATAATATGAGTTAGATTGATAATAGTGAGTGTAATAAGTATAGTGAATGTCGTTCTATCGATCATGTCAGCATAATATGGGTAATAATATGAGTTGGATTGATAATAATAAGAGTAATGAGTATAGTAATTGTAGTTCTATCGATCATATAAGCATAATATGGCTAATAATATGAGTAAGAATCATAATAATAAGAGTAATGAGTATAGTAATTGTAGTTCTATCGATCATATCTGCATAATATGGTTAATAATATGAGTTAGATTCATAATAATAACAGTAATAAGTATAGTAATTGTCGTTCCATCGATAATATAACCATAATATGGCTAATAATATGAGTTAGATTGATAATACTAAGAGTAGTGAGTATAGTAATTCTCGTTCTATCGATCATATTAGCATAATATGGCTAATAATATGAGTTAGATTGATAATAATAAGAGTAATAAGTACAGTAATTGTCGTTCTATCGATCATATAAGCATAATAAGGCTAATAATATGAGTTAGAGTGATAATACTAAGTGTAGTGAGTATAGTAATTCTCATTCTATCGATCATATAAGCATAATATGGCTAATAATATGAGTTAGATTGATAATAATAAGAGTAATAAGTATAGTAATTGTTCTCTCGATCATATAAGCATAATATGGCTAATAATATGAGTTAGATTGATAATAATAAGAGTAATAAGTATAGTAATTGTCGTTCTCTCGATCTTATAAGCATAATATGGCTAATAATATGAGTTAGAGTGATAATACTAAGAGTAGTGAGTATAGTAATTCTCATTCTATCGATCATATAAGCATAATATGGCTAATAATATGAGTTAGATTGATAATAATAACAGTAATAAGTATAGTAATTGTCGTTCTATCGATAATATAAGCATAATATGGCTAATAATATGAGTTAGATTGATAATAATATGAGTAATAAGTATAGTAATTGTCGTTATATCGATCATATAACCATAATATGGCTAATAGCATGAGTTAGATTGATAATAATAAGAGTAATGAGTATAGTAATTGTCGTTCTATCGATCATATCTGCATAATATGGTTAATAATAGGAGTTAGATTGATAATAGTGACTGTAATAAATATAGTAATTGTCGTTCTATCGCTCATATAAGCACAATATGGCTAATAATATGAGTTCGATTGATAATAATAAGAGTAATAAGTATAGTAATTGTCGTTCTATCGATCATATAAGCATAATATGGCTAATAATATGAGTTAGATTGATAATAATAAGAGTAATAAGTATAGTAATTGTCGTTCTATCGATAATATAAGCATAATATGGCTAATAATATGAGTTAGATTGATAATAATAACAGTAATAAGTATAGCAATTGTCGTTCTATCGATCATATAAGCATAATATGGCTAATAATATGAGTTAGATTTATAATAATAAGAGTAATTAGTATAGTAATTGTCGTTCTATCGATCATATAAGCACAATATGGCTAATAATATGAGTTAGATAGATAATAATAAGAGTAATCAGTATAGTAATTGTAGTTCTATCGATCATATCTACATAATATGGTTAATAATATGAGTTAGATTCATAATAATAACAGTAATAAGTATAGTAATTGTCGTTCTATCGATCATTTAAGCATAATATGGCTAATAATATGAGTTAGATTGATAATAATAAGAGTAATAAGTATAGTAATTGTCGTTCTATCGGTCATTTAAGCATAATATGGCTAATAATATGAGTTAGATTGATAATACTAAGGGTAGTGAGTAAAGTAATTCTCGTTCTGTCGATCATGTAAGCATAATATGGCGAATAATATGAGTTGGGTTGATAAAACTAAGAATAATAAGTATAGTAACTGTCGTTCTATCGATCATATAAGCATAATATGGTTAATAATATGAGTTAGAATGATAATAATAAGAGTAATAAGTATAGTAATTGTCGTTCTATCGATCATATCTGCATAATATGGTTAATAATATGAGTTAGATTGATAATAGTGAGTGTAATAAGTATAGTGAATGTCGTTCTATCGAACATATCAGCATAATATGGGTAATAATATAAGTTGGATTGATAATAGTAAGAGTAATGAGTATAGTATTTGTCGTTCTATCGATCATATAAGCATAATATGGCTAATAATACGAGTTAGATTGATAATAATAAGAGTAATAAGTATAGTAATTGTCGTTCTATCGATCATATAAGCACAATATGGCTAATAATATGAGTTAGATTGATAATAATAAGAGTAATGAGTATAGTAATTGTCGTTCTATCGATCATATAAGCATAATATGGCTAATAATACGAGTTAGATTGATAATAATAAGAGTAATAAGTATAGTAATTGTCGTTCTATCGATCATTTAACCATAATATGGCTAATAATATGAGTTAGATTGATAATAATAAGAGTAATAAGTATAGTAATTCTCATTCTATCGATCATATAAGCATAATATGGCTAATAATATGAGTTAGATAGATAATAATAAGAGTAATGAGTATAGTAATTGTAGTTCTATCGATCATATCTGCATAATATGGTTAATAATATGAGTTAGATTCATAATAATAACAGTAATAAGTATAGTAATTGTCGTCCTATCGATCATTTAAGCATAATATGGCTAATAATATGAGTTAGATTGATAATAATAAGAGTAATAAGTATAGTAATTGTCGTTCTATCGGTCATTTAAGCATAATATGGCGAATAATATGAGTTGGATTGATAAAACTAAGAATAATAAGTATAGTAACTGTCGTTCTATCGATCATATAAGCATAATATGGTTAATAATATGAGTTAGAATGATAATAATAAGAGTAATAAGTATAGTAATTGTCGTTCTATCGATCATATCTGCATAATATGGTTAATAATATGAGTTACATTGATAATAGTGAGTGTAATAAGTATAGTGAATGTCGTTCTATCGATCATATCAGCATAATATGGGTAATAATATGAGTTGGATTGATAATAATAAGAGTAATGAGTATAGTAATTGTAGTTCTATCGATCATATAAGCATAATATGGCTAATAATATGAGTAAGAATCATAATAATAAGAGTAATGAGTATAGTAATTGTAGTTCTATCGATCATATCTGCATAATATGGTTAATAATATGAGTTAGATTCATAATAATAACCGTAATAAGTACAGTAATTGTCGTTCTATCGATAATATGACCATAATATGGCTAATAATATGAGTTAGATTGATAATACTAAGAGTAGTGAGTATAGTAATTCTCGTTCTATCGATCATATAAGCATAATATGGCTAATAATATGAGTTAGATTGATAATAATAAGAGTAATAAGTACAGTAATTGTCGTTCTATCGATCATATAAGCATAATAAGGCTAATAATATGAGTTAGAGTGATAATACTAAGAGTAGTGAGTATAGTAATTCTCATTCTATCGATCATATAAGCATAATATGGCTAATAATATGAGTTAGATTGATAATAATAAGAGTAATAAGTATAGTAATTGTCGTTCTCTCGATCATATAAGCATAATATGGCTAATAATATGAGTTAGATTGATAATAATAAGAGTAATAAGTATAGTAATTGTCGTTCTCTCGATCTTATAAGCATAATATGGCTAATAATATGAGTTAGAGTGATAATACTAAGAGTAGTGAGTATAGTAATTCTCATTCTATCGATCATATAAGCATAATATGGCTAATAATATGAGTTAGATTGATAATAATAAGAGTAATAAGTATAGTAATTGTCGTTCTATCGATCATATAAGCATAATATGGCTAATAATATGAGTTAGATTTATAATAATAAGAGTAATTAGTATAGTAATTGTCGTTCTATCGATCATATAAGCACAATATGGCTAATAATATGAGTTAGATTGATAATAATAAGAGTAATAAGTATAGTAATTGTCGTTCTATCGATCATATAAGCATAATATGGCTAATAATATGAGTTAGATTGATAATAATAAGTGTAATAAGTATAGTAATTGTCGTTCTATCGGTCATTTAAGCATAATATGGCTAATAATATGAGTCAGATTGATAATAATAACAGTAATAAGTATAGTAATTGCCGTTCTATCGATAATATAAGCATAATATGGCTAATAATATGAGTTAGATTGATAATGCTAAGAGTAGTGGGTATAGTAATTCTCGTTCTATCTATCATATAATCATAATATGAATAATAATATGAGTTAGATTGATAATACTAAGAGTGGTGAGTATAGTAATTGTCGTTCTATCGATCATATAAGCATAATATGGCTAATAATATGAGTTAGATTGATAATAATAAGAGTAGTAAGTATAGTATTTGTCGTTCTATCGATCATATAAGCATAATATGGCTAATAATACGAGTTAGATTGATAATAATAAGAGTAATAAGTATAGTAATTGTCGTTGTATCGATCATTTAACCATAATATGGCTAATAATATGAGTTAGATTGATAATAATAAGAGTAATAAGTATAGGAATTGTCGTTCTATCGATAATATAAGCATAATATGGCTAATAATATGAGTTAGATTGATAATACTAAGGGTAGTGAGTATAGTAATTCTCGTTCTGTCGATCATGTAAGCATAATATGGCTAATAATATGAGTTGGATTGATAATAATAAGAGTAATAAGTATAGTAATTGTAGTTCTATCGATCATATCTGTATAATATGGTTAATAATATGAGTTAGATTCATAATAATAACAGTAATAAGTATAGTAATTGTCGTTCTATCGATCATTTAAGCATAATATGGCGAATAATATGAGTTGGGTTGATAAAACTAAGAATAATAAGTACAGTAACTGTCGTTCTATCGATCATATAAGCATAATATGGTTAATAATATGAGTTAGAATGATAATAATAAGAGTAATAAGTATAGTAATTGTCGTTCTATCGATCATATCTGCATAATATGGTTAATAATATGAGTTAGATTGATAATAGTGAGTGTAATAAGTATAGTGAATGTCGTTCTATCGATCATATCAGCATAATATGGGTAATAATATGAGTTGGATTGATAATAGTGAGAGTAATGAGTATAGTAATTGTCGTTCTATCGATCATATAAGCATAATATGGCTAATAATAAGAGTTAGATTGATAATAATAACAGTAATAAGTATAGTAATTGTCGTTCTATCGGTCATTTAAGCATAATATGGCGAATAATATGAGTTGGGTTGATAAAACTAAGAATAATAAGTACAGTAACTGTCGTTCTATCGATCATATAAGCATAATATGGTTAATAATATGAGTTAGAATGATAATAATAAGAGTAATAAGTATAGTAATTGTCGTTCGATCGATCATATCTGCATAATATGGTTAACAATATGAGTTAGATTGATAATAATAAGAGTAATGAGTATAGTAATTGTCGTACTATCGATCATATAAGCATAATATGGCTAATAATGTGAGTTAGATTGATAATAGTGAGTGCAATAAATATAGTAATTGTCGTTCTATCGCTCATATAAGCACAATATGGCTAATAATATGAGTTAGATTGATAATACTAAGAGTAGTGAATATAGTAATTCTCATTCGATCGATCATATAAGCATAATATGGCTAATAATATGAGTTAGATAGATAATAATAAGAGTAATGAGTATAGTAATTGTAGTTCTATCGATCATATCTGCATAATATGGTTAATAATATGCGTTAGATTCATAATAATAACAGTAACAAGTATAGTAATTGTCGTTCTATCGATCATTTAAGCATAATATGGCTAATAATATGAGTTAGATTGATAATAATAAGAGTAATAAGTATAGTAATTGTCGTTCTATCGGTCATTTAAGCATAATATGGCAAATAATATGAGTTGGGTTGATAAAACTAAGAATAATAAGTATAGTAACTGTCGTTCTATCGATCATATAAGCATAATTTGGTTAATAATATGAGTTAGAATGATAATAATAAGAGTAATAAGTATAGTAATTGTCGTTCTATCGATCATATCTGCATAATATGGTTAATAATATGAGTTAGATTGATAATAGTGAGTGTAATAAGTATAGTGAATGTCGTTCTATCGATCATATCAGCATAATATGGGTAATAATATGAGTTGGATTGATAATAATAAGAGTAATGAGTATAGTAATTGTAGTTCTATCGATCATATAAGCATAACATGGCTAATAATATGAGTAAGATTCATAATAATAAGAGTAATAAGTATAGTAATTGTCGTTCTATCGATCATTTAAGCATAATATGGCGAATAATATGAGTTGGGTTGATAAAAATAAGAATAATAAGTATAGTAATTGTCGTTCTATCGATCATATAAGCATAATATGGCTAATAATATGAGTTAGGTTGATAATAATAAGAGTAATAAGTATAGTAGATGTCGTGCTATCGATCATATCTGCATAATATGGTCAATAATATGAGTTAGATTGATAATAGTGAGTGTAATAAGTATAGTAATTGTCGTTCTGTCGATCATATTAGCATAATATGGTTAATAATATGAGTTAGATTGATAATAATAAGAGTAATAAGTATAGTATTTGTCGTTCTATCGATCATATAAGCATAATATGGCTAATAATACGAGTTAGATTGATAATAATAAGAGTAATAAGTATAGTAATTGTCGTTCTATCGATAATATAAGCATAATATGGCTAATAATATGAGTTAGATTGATAATAATAACAGTAATAAGTATAGTAATTGTCGTTCTATCGATAATATAAGAATAATATGGCTAATAATATGAGTTAGATTGATAATACTAAGAGTAGTGAGTATAGTAATTCTCGTTCTATCGATCGTATAAGGATAATATGGCTAATAATATGAGTTAGATTGATAATACTAAGAGTAGTGAGTATAGTAATTGTCGTACTATCGATCATATAGGCATAATATGGCTAATAATATGAGTTAGATTGATAATAATAAGTGTAAAAAGTAGAGTAATTGTCGTTCGATCGATCATATCTGCATAATATGGTTAACAATATGAGTTAGATTGATAATAATAAGAGTAATGAGTATAGTAATTGTCGTACTATCGATCATATAAGCATAATATGGCTAATAATGTGAGTTAGATTGATAATAGTGAGTGCAATAAATATAGTAATTGTCGTTCTATCGCTCATATAAGCACAATATGGCTAATAATATGAGTTAGATTGATAATAATAAGAGTAATAAGTATAGTAATTGTCGTTCTATCGATTATATAAGCATAATATGGCTAATAATATGAGTTAGATTGATAATAATAAGTGTAATAAGTATAGTAATTGTCGTTCTATCGGTCATTTAAGCATAATATGGCTAATAATATGAGTCAGATTGATAATAATAACAGTAATATGTATAGTAATTGTCGTTCTATCGATAATATAAGCATAATACGCCTAATAATATGAGTTAGATTGATAATACTAAGAGTAGTGAGTATAGTAATTCTCGTTCTATCGATCATATAATCATAATATGGCTAATAATATGAGTTAGATTGATAATACTAAGAGTAGTGAGTATAGTAATTGTCGTTCTATCGATCATATAAGCATAATATGGCTAATAGTATGAGTTAGATTGATAATAATAAGAGTAGTAAGTATAGTATTTGTCGTTCTATCGATCATATAAGCGTAATATGGCTAATAATACGAGTTAGATTGATAATAATAAGAGTAATAAGTATAGTAATTGTCGTTCTATCGATCATTTAACCATAATATGGCTAATAATATGAGTTAGATTGATAATAATAAGAGTAATAAGTATAGTAATTGTCGTTCTATCGATAATATAAGCATAATATGGCTAATAATATGAGTTAGATTGATAATACTAAGAGTAATAAGTATAGTAATTGTCGTTCTATCGATCATATAAGCATAATATGGCTAATAATATGAGTTAGATTGATAATACTAAGAGTAGTGAGTATAGTAATTCTCATTCTATCGATCATATAAGCATAATATGGCTAATAATATGAGTTAGATAGATAATAATAAGAGTAATGAGTATAGTAATTGTCGTTCTATCGGTCATATCAGCATAATATGGGTAATAATATGAGTTGGATTGATAATAATAAGAGTAATGAGTATAGTAATTGTAGTTCTATCGATCATATAAGCATAATATGGCTAATAATATGAGTAAGATTCATAATAATAAGAGGAATAAGTATAGTAATTGTCGTTCTATCGATCATTTAAGCATAATATGGCGAATAATATGAGTTGGGTTGATAAAAATAAGAATAATAAGTATAGTAATTGTCATTCTATCGATCATATAAGCATAATATGGCTAATAATATGAGTTAGGTTGATAATAATAACAGTAATAAGTATAGTAATTGTCGTGCTATCGATCATATCTGCATAATATGGTTAATAATATGAGTTAGATTGATAATAGTGAGTGTAATAAGTATAGTAATTGTCGTTCTGTCGATCATATTAGCATAATATGGTTAATAATATGAGTTAGATTGATAATAATAAGAGTAATAAGTATAGTATTTGTCGTTCTATCGATCATATAAGCATAATATGGCTAATAATACGAGTTAGATTGATAATAATAAGAGTAATAAGTATAGTAATTGTCGTTCTATCGATCATATAAGCACAATATGGCTAATAATATGAGTTAGATTGCTAATACTAAGAGTAGTGAGTATAGTAATTGTCGTACTATCGATCATATAGGCATAATATGGCTAATAATATGAGTTAGATTGATAATAATAAGTGTAAAAAGTAGAGTAATTGTCGTTCGATCGATCATATCTGCATAATATGGTTAACAATATGAGTTAGATTGATAATAATAAGAGTAATGAGTATCGTAATTGTCGTACTATCGATCATATAAGCATAATATGGCTAATAATGTGAGTTAGATTGATAATAGTGAGTGCAATAAATATAGTAATTGTCGTTCTATCGCTCATATAAGCACAATATGGCTAATAATATGAGTTAGATTGATAATAATAAGAGTAATAAGTATAGTAATTGTCGTTCTATCGATCATATAAGCATAATATGGCTAATAATATGAGTTAGATTGATAATAATAAGTGTAATAAGTATAGTAATTGTCGTTCTATCGGTCATTTAAGCATAATATGGCTAATAATATGAGTCAGATTGATAATAATAACAGTAATAAGTATAGTAATTGTCGTTCTATCGATAATATAAGCATAATATGGCTAATAATATGAGTTAGATTGATAATACTAAGAGTAGTGAGTATAGTAATTCTCGTTCTATCGATCATATAATCATAATATGGCTAATAATATGAGTTAGATTGATAATACTAAGAGTAGTGAGTACAGTAATTGTCGTTCTATCGATCATATAAGCATAATATGGCTAATAATATGAGTTAGATTGATAATAATAAGAGTAGTAAGTATAGTATTTGTCGTTCTATCGATCATATAAGCATAATATGGCTAATAATACGAGTTAGATTGATAATAATAAGAGTAATAAGTATAGTAATTGTCGTTCTATCGATCATTTAACCATAATATGGCTAATAATATGAGTTAGAATGATAATAATAAGAGTAATAAGTATAGTAATTGTCGTTCTATCGATCATATCTGAATAATATGGTTAATAATATGAGTTAGATTGATAATAGTGAGTGTAATAAGTATAGTGAATGTCGTTCTATCGATCATATCAGCATAATATGGGTAATAATATGAGTTGGATTGATAATAATAAGAGTAATGAGTATAGTAATTGTAGTTCTATCGATCATATAAGCATAATATGGCTAATAATATGAGTAAGAATCATAATAATAAGAGTAATGAGTATAGTAATTGTAGTTCTATCGATCATATCTGCATAATATGGTGAATAATATGAGTTAGATTCATAATAATAACAGTAATAAGTATAGTAATTGTCGTTCTATCGATAATATAACCATAATATGGCTAATAATATAAGTTAGATTGATAATACTAAGAGTAGTGAGTATAGTAATTCTCGTTCTATCGATCATATAAGCATAATATGGCTAATAATATGAGTTAGATTGATAATAATAAGAGTAATAAGTACAGTAATTGTCGTTCTATCGATCATATAAGCATAATAAGGCTAATAATATGAGTTAGAGTGATAATACTAAGAGTAGTGAGTATAGTAATTCTCATTCTATCGATCATATAAGCATAATATGGCTAATAATATGAGTTAGATTGATAATAATAAGAGTAATAAGTATAGTAATTGTCGTTCTCTCGATCATATAAGCATAATATGGCTAATAATATGAGTTAGTGTGATAATACTAAGTGTAGTGAGTATAGTAATTCTCATTCTATCGATCATATAAGCATAATATGGCTAATAATATGAGTAAGATTGATAATAATAACAGTAATAAGTATAGTAATTGTCGTTATATCGATAATATAAGCATAATATGGCTAATAATATGAGTTAGATTCATAATAATAAGAGTAATAAGTATAGTAATTGTCGTTCTATCGATCATATAAGCATAATATGGCTAATAATATGAGTTAGATTGATAATAATAAGTGTAAAAAGTAGAGTAATTGTCGTTCGATCGATCATATCTGCATAATATGGTTAATAATATGAGTTAGATTGATAATAATAAGAGTAATGAGTATAGCAATTGTCGTACTATCGATCATATAAGCATAATATGGCGAATAATGTGAGTTAGATTGATAATAATAACAGTAATATGTATAGTAATTGTCGTTCTATCGATAATATAAGCATAATACGCCTAATAATATGAGTTAGATTGATAATACTAAGAGTAGTGAGTATAGTAATTCTCGTTCTATCGATCATATAATCATAATATGGCTAATAATATGAGTTAGATTGATAATACTAAGAGTAGTGAGTATAGTAATTGTCGTTCTATCGATCATATAAGCATAATATGGCTAATAGTATGAGTTAGATTGATAATAATAAGAGTAGTAAGTATAGTATTTGTCGTTCTATCGATCATATAAGCGTAATATGGCTAATAATACGAGTTAGATTGATAATAATAAGAGTAATAAGTATAGTAATTGTCGTTCTATCGATCATTTAACCATAATATGGCTAATAATATGAGTTAGATTGATAATAATAAGAGTAATAAGTATAGTAATTGTCGTTCTATCGATAATATAAGCATAATATGGCTAATAATATGAGTTAGATTGATAATACTAAGAGTAATAAGTATAGTAATTGTCGTTCTATCGATCATATAAGCATAATATGGCTAATAATATGAGTTAGATTGATAATACTAAGAGTAGTGAGTATAGTAATTCTCATTCTATCGATCATATAAGCATAATATGGCTAATAATATGAGTTAGATAGATAATAATAAGAGTAATGAGTATAGTAATTGTCGTTCTATCGGTCATATCAGCATAATATGGGTAATAATATGAGTTGGATTGATAATAATAAGAGTAATGAGTATAGTAATTGTAGTTCTATCGATCATATAAGCATAATATGGCTAATAATATGAGTAAGATTCATAATAATAAGAGGAATAAGTATAGTAATTGTCGTTCTATCGATCATTTAAGCATAATATGGCGAATAATATGAGTTGGGTTGATAAAAATAAGAATAATAAGTATAGTAATTGTCATTCTATCGATCATATAAGCATAATATGGCTAATAATATGAGTTAGGTTGATAATAATAACAGTAATAAGTATAGTAATTGTCGTGCTATCGATCATATCTGCATAATATGGTTAATAATATGAGTTAGATTGATAATAGTGAGTGTAATAAGTATAGTAATTGTCGTTCTGTCGATCATATTAGCATAATATGGTTAATAATATGAGTTAGATTGATAATAATAAGAGTAATAAGTATAGTATTTGTCGTTCTATCGATCATATAAGCATAATATGGCTAATAATACGAGTTAGATTGATAATAATAAGAGTAATAAGTATAGTAATTGTCGTTCTATCGATCATATAAGCACAATATGGCTAATAATATGAGTTAGATTGCTAATACTAAGAGTAGTGAGTATAGTAATTGTCGTACTATCGATCATATAGGCATAATATGGCTAATAATATGAGTTAGATTGATAATAATAAGTGTAAAAAGTAGAGTAATTGTCGTTCGATCGATCATATCTGCATAATATGGTTAACAATATGAGTTAGATTGATAATAATAAGAGTAATGAGTATAGTAATTGTCGTACTATCGATCATATAAGCATAATATGGCTAATAATGTGAGTTAGATTGATAATAGTGAGTGCAATAAATATAGTAATTGTCGTTCTATCGCTCATATAAGCACAATATGGCTAATAATATGAGTTAGATTGATAATAATAAGAGTAATAAGTATAGTAATTGTCGTTCTATCGATCATATAAGCATAATATGGCTAATAATATGAGTTAGATTGATAATAATAAGTGTAATAAGTATAGTAATTGTCGTTCTATCGGTCATTTAAGCATAATATGGCTAATAATATGAGTCAGATTGATAATAATAACAGTAATAAGTATAGTAATTGTCGTTCTATCGATAATATAAGCATAATATGGCTAATAATATGAGTTAGATTGATAATACTAAGAGTAGTGAGTATAGTAATTCTCGTTCTATCGATCATATAATCATAATATGGCTAATAATATGAGTTAGATTGATAATACTAAGAGTAGTGAGTACAGTAATTGTCGTTCTATCGATCATATAAGCATAATATGGCTAATAATATGAGTTAGATTGATAATAATAAGAGTAGTAAGTATAGTATTTGTCGTTCTATCGATCATATAAGCATAATATGGCTAATAATACGAGTTAGATTGATAATAATAAGAGTAATAAGTATAGTAATTGTCGTTCTATCGATCATTTAACCATAATATGGCTAATAATATGAGTTAGAATGATAATAATAAGAGTAATAAGTATAGTAATTGTCGTTCTATCGATCATATCTGAATAATATGGTTAATAATATGAGTTAGATTGATAATAGTGAGTGTAATAAGTATAGTGAATGTCGTTCTATCGATCATATCAGCATAATATGGGTAATAATATGAGTTGGATTGATAATAATAAGAGTAATGAGTATAGTAATTGTAGTTCTATCGATCATATAAGCATAATATGGCTAATAATATGAGTAAGAATCATAATAATAAGAGTAATGAGTATAGTAATTGTAGTTCTATCGATCATATCTGCATAATATGGTGAATAATATGAGTTAGATTCATAATAATAACAGTAATAAGTATAGTAATTGTCGTTCTATCGATAATATAACCATAATATGGCTAATAATATGAGTTAGATTGATAATACTAAGAGTAGTGAGTATAGTAATTCTCGTTCTATCGATCATATAAGCATAATATGGCTAATAATATGAGTTAGATTGATAATAATAAGAGTAATAAGTACAGTAATTGTCGTTCTATCGATCATATAAGCATAATAAGGCTAATAATATGAGTTAGAGTGATAATACTAAGAGTAGTGAGTATAGTAATTCTCATTCTATCGATCATATAAGCATAATATGGCTAATAATATGAGTTAGATTGATAATAATAAGAGTAATAAGTATAGTAATTGTCGTTCTCTCGATCATATAAGCATAATATGGCTAATAATATGAGTTAGTGTGATAATACTAAGTGTAGTGAGTATAGTAATTCTCATTCTATCGATCATATAAGCATAATATGGCTAATAATATGAGTAAGATTGATAATAATAACAGTAATAAGTATAGTAATTGTCGTTATATCGATAATATAAGCATAATATGGCTAATAATATGAGTTAGATTCATAATAATAAGAGTAATAAGTATAGTAATTGTCGTTCTATCGATCATATAAGCATAATATGGCTAATAATATGAGTTAGATTGATAATAATAAGTGTAAAAAGTAGAGTAATTGTCGTTCGATCGATCATATCTGCATAATATGGTTAATAATATGAGTTAGATTGATAATAATAAGAGTAATGAGTATAGCAATTGTCGTACTATCGATCATATAAGCATAATATGGCGAATAATGTGAGTTAGATTGATAATAGTGAGTGCAATAAATATAGTAATTGTCGTTCTATCGCTCATATAAGCACAATATGGCTAATAATATGAGTTAGATTGATAATAATAAGAGTAATAAGTATAGTAATTGTCGTTCTATCGATCATATAAGCATAATATGGCTAATAATATGAGTTAGATTGATAATAATAAGTGTAATAAGTATAGTAATTGTCGTTCTATCGGTCATTTAAGCATAATATGGCTAATAATATGAGTCAGATTGATAATAATAACAGTAATAAGTATAGTAATTGTCGTTCTATCGATAATATAAGCATAATATGGCTAATAATATGAGTTAGATTGATAATGCTAAGAGTAGTGGGTATAGTAATTCTCGTTCTATCTATCATATAATCATAATATGAATAATAATATGAGTTAGATTGATAATACTAAGAGTGGTGAGTATAGTAATTGTCGTTCTATCGATCATATAAGCATAATATGGCTAATAATATGAGTTAGATTGATAATAATAAGAGTAGTAAGTATAGTATTTGTCGTTCTATCGATCATATAAGCATAATATGGCTAATAATACGAGTTAGATTGATAATAATAAGAGTAATAAGTATAGTAATTGTCGTTCTATCGATCATTTAACCATAATATGGCTAATAATATGAGTTAGATTGATAATAATAAGAGTAATAAGTATAGGAATTGTCGTTCTATCGATAATATAAGCATAATATGGCTAATAATATGAGTTAGATTGATAATACTAAGGGTAGTGAGTATAGTAATTCTCGTTCTGTCGATCATGTAAGCATAATATGGCTAATAATATGAGTTGGATTGATAATAATAAGAGTAATAAGTATAGTAATTGTAGTTCTATCGATCATATCTGTATAATATGGTTAATAATATGAGTTAGATTCATAATAATAACAGTAATAAGTATAGTAATTGTCGTTCTATCGATCATTTAAGCATAATATGGCTAATAATATGAGTTAGATTGATAATAATAAGAGTAATAAGTATAGTAATTGTCGTTCTATCGATCATTTAAGCATAATATGGCGAATAATATGAGTTGGGTTGATAAAAATAAGAATAATAAGTATAGTAATTGTCGTTCTATCGATCATATAAGCATAATATGGCTAATAATATGAGTTAGGTTGATAATAATAAGAGTAATAAGTATAGTAGATGTCGTGCTATCGATCATATCTGCATAATATGGTCAATAATATGAGTTAGATTGATAATAGTGAGTGTAATAAGTATAGTAATTGTCGTTCTGTCGATCATATTAGCATAATATGGTTAATAATATGAGTTAGATTGATAATAATAAGAGTAATAAGTATAGTATTTGTCGTTCTATCGATCATATAAGCATAATATGGCTAATAATACGAGTTAGATTGATAATAATAAGAGTAATAAGTATAGTAATTGTCGTTCTATCGATCATATAAGCACAATATGGCTAATAATATGAGTTAGATTGATAATAATAAGAGTAATGAGTATAGTAATTGTCGTTCTATCGATCATATCTGCATAATATGGTTAACAGTATGAGTTAGATTGATAATAATAAGAGTAATAAGTATAGTAATTGTCGTTATATCGATCATATAACCATAATATGGCTAATAGCATGAGTTGGATTGATAATAATAAGAGTAATGGGTATAGTAATTGTCGTTCTATCGATCATATCTGCATAATATGGTTAATAATATGAGTTAGATTGATAATAGTGAGTGTAATAAATATAGTAATTGTCGTTCTATCGCTCATATTAGCACAATATGGCTAATAACATGAGTTAGATTCATAATAATAAGAGTAATAAGTATAGTAATTGTCGTTCTATCGATCATATAAGCATAATATGGCTAATAATATGAGTTAGAGTGATAATACTAAGAGTAGTGAGTACAGTAATTCTCATTCCATCGATCATATAAGCATAATATGGCTAATAATATGAGTTAGATTGATAATAATAGCAGTAATAAGTACAGTAATTGTCGTTCTATCGATAATATAAGCATAATATGGCTAATAATATGAGTTAGATTGATAATACTAAGAGTAGTGAGTACAGTAGTTGTCGTTCTATCGATCATTTAAGCATAATATGGCTAATAATATGAGTTAGATTGATAATAATAAGAGTAATAAGTATAGTAATTGTCGTTCTATCGGTCATTTAAGCATAATATGGCGAATAATATGAGTTGGGTTGATAAAACTAAGAATAATAAGTATAGTAACTGTCGTTCTATCGATCATATAAGCATAATATGGTTAATAATATGAGTTAGAATGATAATAATAAGAGTAATAAGTATAGTAATTGTCGTTCTATCGATCATATCTGCATAATATGGTTAATAATATGAGTTAGATTGATAATAGTGAGTGTAATAAGTATAGTGAATGTCGTTCTATCGATCATATCAGCATAATATGGGTAATAATATGAGTTGGATTGATAATAATAAGAGTAATGAGTATAGTAATTGTAGTTCTATCGATCATATAAGCATAACATGGCTAATAATATGAGTAAGATTCATAATAATAAGAGTAATAAGTATAGTAATTGTCGTTCTATCGATCATTTAAGCATAATATGGCGAATAATATGAGTTGGGTTGATAAAAATAAGAATAATAAGTATAGTAATTGTCGTTCTATCGATCATATAAGCATAATATGGCTAATAATATGAGTTAGGTTGATAATAATAAGAGTAATAAGTATAGTAGATGTCGTGCTATCGATCATATCTGCATAATATGGTCAATAATATGAGTTAGATTGATAATAGTGAGTGTAATAAGTATAGTAATTGTCGTTCTGTCGATCATATTAGCATAATATGGTTAATAATATGAGTTAGATTGATAATAATAAGAGTAATAAGTATAGTATTTGTCGTTCTATCGATCATATAAGCATAATATGGCTAATAATACGAGTTAGATTGATAATAATAAGAGTAATAAGTATAGTAATTGTCGTTCTATCGATAATATAAGCATAATATGGCTAATAATATGAGTTAGATTGATAATAATAACAGTAATAAGTATAGTAATTGTCGTTCTATCGATAATATAAGAATAATATGGCTAATAATATGAGTTAGATTGATAATACTAAGAGTAGTGAGTATAGTAATTCTCGTTCTATCGATCATATAAGGATAATATGGCTAATAATATGAGTTAGATTGATAATACTAAGAGTAGTGAGTATAGTAATTGTCGTACTATCGATCATATAGGCATAATATGGCTAATAATATGAGTTAGATTGATAATAATAAGTGTAAAAAGTAGAGTAATTGTCGTTCGATCGATCATATCTGCATAATATGGTTAACAATATGAGTTAGATTGATAATAATAAGAGTAATGAGTATAGTAATTGTCGTACTATCGATCATATAAGCATAATATGGCTAATAATGTGAGTTAGATTGATAATAGTGAGTGCAATAAATATAGTAATTGTCGTTCTATCGCTCATATAAGCACAATATGGCTAATAATATGAGTTAGATTGATAATAATAAGAGTAATAAGTATAGTAATTGTCGTTCTATCGATTATATAAGCATAATATGGCTAATAATATGAGTTAGATTGATAATAATAAGTGTAATAAGTATAGTAATTGTCGTTCTATCGGTCATTTAAGCATAATATGGCTAATAATATGAGTCAGATTGATAATAATAACAGTAATATGTATAGTAATTGTCGTTCTATCGATAATATAAGCATAATACGCCTAATAATATGAGTTAGATTGATAATACTAAGAGTAGTGAGTATAGTAATTCTCGTTCTATCGATCATATAATCATAATATGGCTAATAATATGAGTTAGATTGATAATACTAAGAGTAGTGAGTATAGTAATTGTCGTTCTATCGATCATATAAGCATAATATGGCTAATAGTATGAGTTAGATTGATAATAATAAGAGTAGTAAGTATAGTATTTGTCGTTCTATCGATCATATAAGCGTAATATGGCTAATAATACGAGTTAGATTGATAATAATAAGAGTAATAAGTATAGTAATTGTCGTTCTATCGATCATTTAACCATAATATGGCTAATAATATGAGTTAGATTGATAATAATAAGAGTAATAAGTATAGTAATTGTCGTTCTATCGATAATATAAGCATAATATGGCTAATAATATGAGTTAGATTGATAATACTAAGAGTAATAAGTATAGTAATTGTCGTTCTATCGATCATATAAGCATAATATGGCTAATAATATGAGTTAGATTGATAATACTAAGAGTAGTGAGTATAGTAATTCTCATTCTATCGATCATATAAGCATAATATGGCTAATAATATGAGTTAGATAGATAATAATAAGAGTAATGAGTATAGTAATTGTCGTTCTATCGGTCATATCAGCATAATATGGGTAATAATATGAGTTGGATTGATAATAATAAGAGTAATGAGTATAGTAATTGTAGTTCTATCGATCATATAAGCATAATATGGCTAATAATATGAGTAAGATTCATAATAATAAGAGGAATAAGTATAGTAATTGTCGTTCTATCGATCATTTAAGCATAATATGGCGAATAATATGAGTTGGGTTGATAAAAATAAGAATAATAAGTATAGTAATTGTCATTCTATCGATCATATAAGCATAATATGGCTAATAATATGAGTTAGGTTGATAATAATAAGAGTAATAAGTATAGTAGATGTCGTGCTATCGATCATATCTGCATAATATGGTTAATAATATGAGTTAGACTGATAATAGTGAGTGTAATAAGTATAGTAATTGTCGTTCTGTCGATCATATTAGCATAATATGGTTAATAATATGAGTTAGATTGATAATAATAAGAGTAATAAGTATAGTATTTGTCGTTCTATCGATCATATAAGCATAATATGGCTAATAATACGAGTTAGATTGATAATAATAAGAGTAATAAGTATAGTAATTGTCGTTCTATCGATCATATAAGCACAATATGGCTAATAATATGAGTTAGATTGCTAATACTAAGAGTAGTGAGTATAGTAATTGTCGTACTATCGATCATATAGGCATAATATGGCTAATAATATGAGTTAGATTGATAATAATAAGTGTAAAAAGTAGAGTAATTGTCGTTCGATCGATCATATCTGCATAATATGGTTAACAATATGAGTTAGATTGATAATAATAAGAGTAATGAGTATAGTAATTGTCGTACTATCGATCATATAAGCATAATATGGCTAATAATGTGAGTTAGATTGATAATAGTGAGTGCAATAAATATAGTAATTGTCGTTCTATCGCTCATATAAGCACAATATGGCTAATAATATGAGTTAGATTGATAATAATAAGAGTAATAAGTATAGTAATTGTCGTTCTATCGATCATATAAGCATAATATGGCTAATAATATGAGTTAGATTGATAATAATAAGTGTAATAAGTATAGTAATTGTCGTTCTATCGGTCATTTAAGCATAATATGGCTAATAATATGTGTCAGATTGATAATAATAACAGTAATAAGTATAGTAATTGTCGTTCTATCGATAATATAAGCATAATATGGCTAATAATATGAGTTAGATTGATAATACTAAGAGTAGTGAGTATAGTAATTCTCGTTCTATCGATCATATAATCATAATATGGCTAATAATATGAGTTAGATTGATAATACTATGAGTAGTGAGTACAGTAATTGTCGTTCTATCGATCATATAAGCATAATATGGCTAATAATATGAGTTAGATTGATAATAATAAGAGTAGTAAGTATAGTATTTGTCGTTCTATCGATCATATAAGCATAATATGGCTAATAATACGAGTTAGATTGATAATAATAAGAGTAATAAGTATAGTAATTGTCGTTCTATCGATCATTTAACCATAATATGGCTAATAATATGAGTTAGAATGATAATAATAAGAGTAATAAGTATAGTAATTGTCGTTCTATCGATCATATCTGAATAATATGGTTAATAATATGAGTTAGATTGATAATAGTGAGTGTAATAAGTATAGTGAATGTCGTTCTATCGATCATATCAGCATAATATGGGTAATAATATGAGTTGGATTGATAATAATAAGAGTAATGAGTATAGTAATTGTAGTTCTATCGATCATATAAGCATAATATGGCTAATAATATGAGTAAGAATCATAATAATAAGAGTAATGAGTATAGTAATTGTAGTTCTATCGATCATATCTGCATAATATGGTGAATAATATGAGTTAGATTCATAATAATAACAGTAATAAGTATAGTAATTGTCGTTCTATCGATAATATAACCATAATATGGCTAATAATATGAGTTAGATTGATAATACTAAGAGTAGTGAGTATAGTAATTCTCGTTCTATCGATCATATAAGCATAATATGGCTAATAATATGAGTTAGATTGATAATAATAAGAGTAATAAGTACAGTAATTGTCGTTCTATCGATCATATAAGCATAATAAGGCTAATAATATGAGTTAGAGTGATAATACTAAGAGTAGTGAGTATAGTAATTCTCATTCTATCGATCATATAAGCATAATATGGCTAATAATATGAGTTAGATTGATAATAATAAGAGTAATAAGTATAGTAATTGTCGTTCTCTCGATCTTATAAGCATAATATGGCTAATAATATGAGTTAGAGTGATAATACTAAGAGTAGTGAGTATAGTAATTCTCATTCTATCGATCATATAAGCATAATATGGCTAATAATATGAGTAAGATTGATAATAATAACAGTAATAAGTATAGTAATTGTCGTTATATCGATAATATAAGCATAATATGGCTAATAATATGAGTTAGATTCATAATAATAAGAGTAATAAGTATAGTAATTGTCGTTCTATCGATCATATAAGCATAATATGGCTAATAATATGAGTTAGATTGATAATAATAAGTGTAAAAAGTAGAGTAATTGTCGTTCGATCGATCATATCTGCATAATATGGTTAATAATATGAGTTAGATTGATAATAATAAGAGTAATGAGTATAGTAATTGTCGTACTATCGATCATATAAGCATAATATGGCGAATAATGTGAGTTAGATTGATAATAGTGAGTGCAATAAATATAGTAATTGTCATTCTATCGCTCATATAAGCACAATATGGCTAATAATATGAGTTAGATTGATAATAATAAGAGTAATAAGTATAGTAATTGTCGTTCTATCGATCATATAAGCATAATATGGCTAATAATATGAGTTAGATTGATAATAATAAGTGTAATAAGTATAGTAATTGTCGTTCTATCGGTCATTTAAGCATAATATGGCTAATAATATGTGTCAGATTGATAATAATAACAGTAATAAGTATAGTAATTGTCGTTCTATCGATAATATAAGCATAATATGGCTAATAATATGAGTTAGATTGATAATACTAAGAGTAGTGAGTATAGTAATTCTCGTTCTATCGATCATATAATCATAATATGGCTAATAATATGAGTTAGATTGATAATACTAAGAGTAGTGAGTACAGTAATTGTCGTTCTATCGATCATATAAGCATAATATGGCTAATAATATGAGTTAGATTGATAATAATAAGAGTAGTAAGTATAGTATTTGTCGTTCTATCGATCATATAAGCATAATATGGCTAATAATACGAGTTAGATTGATAATAATAAGAGTAATAAGTATAGTAATTGTCGTTCTATCGATCATTTAACCATAATATGGCTAATAATATGAGTTAGAATGATAATAATAAGAGTAATAAGTATAGTAATTGTCGTTCTATCGATCATATCTGAATAATATGGTTAATAATATGAGTTAGATTGATAATAGTGAGTGTAATAAGTATAGTGAATGTCGTTCTATCGATCATATCAGCATAATATGGGTAATAATATGAGTTGGATTGATAATAATAAGAGTAATAAGTATAGTAGATGTCGTGCTATCGATCATATAAGCATAATATGGCTAATAATATGAGTAAGATTCATAATAATAAGAGGAATAAGTATAGTAATTGTCGTTCTATCGATCATTTAAGCATAATATGGCGAATAATATGAGTTGGGTTGATAAAAATAAGAATAATAAGTATAGTAATTGTCATTCTATCGATCATATAAGCATAATATGGCTAATAATATGAGTTAGGTTGATAATAATAAGAGTAATAAGTATAGTAGATGTCGTGCTATCGATCATATCTGCATAATATGGTTAATAATATGAGTTAGACTGATAATAGTGAGTGTAATAAGTATAGTAATTGTCGTTCTGTCGATCATATTAGCATAATATGGTTAATAATATGAGTTAGATTGATAATAATAAGAGTAATAAGTATAGTATTTGTCGTTCTATCGATCATATAAGCATAATATGGCTAATAATACGAGTTAGATTGATAATAATAAGAGTAATAAGTATAGTAATTGTCGTTCTATCGATCATATAAGCACAATATGGCTAATAATATGAGTTAGATTGCTAATACTAAGAGTAGTGAGTATAGTAATTGTCGTACTATCGATCATATAGGCATAATATGGCTAATAATATGAGTTAGATTGATAATAATAAGTGTAAAAAGTAGAGTAATTGTCGTTCGATCGATCATATCTGCATAATATGGTTAACAATATGAGTTAGATTGATAATAATAAGAGTAATGAGTATAGTAATTGTCGTACTATCGATCATATAAGCATAATATGGCTAATAATGTGAGTTAGATTGATAATAGTGAGTGCAATAAATATAGTAATTGTCGTTCTATCGCTCATATAAGCACAATATGGCTAATAATATGAGTTAGATTGATAATAATAAGAGTAATAAGTATAGTAATTGTCGTTCTATCGATCATATAAGCATAATATGGCTAATAATATGAGTTAGATTGATAATAATAAGTGTAATAAGTATAGTAATTGTCGTTCTATCGGTCATTTAAGCATAATATGGCTAATAATATGTGTCAGATTGATAATAATAACAGTAATAAGTATAGTAATTGTCGTTCTATCGATAATATAAGCATAATATGGCTAATAATATGAGTTAGATTGATAATACTAAGAGTAGTGAGTATAGTAATTCTCGTTCTATCGATCATATAATCATAATATGGCTAATAATATGAGTTAGATTGATAATACTATGAGTAGTGAGTACAGTAATTGTCGTTCTATCGATCATATAAGCATAATATGGCTAATAATATGAGTTAGATTGATAATAATAAGAGTAGTAAGTATAGTATTTGTCGTTCTATCGATCATATAAGCATAATATGGCTAATAATACGAGTTAGATTGATAATAATAAGAGTAATAAGTATAGTAATTGTCGTTCTATCGATCATTTAACCATAATATGGCTAATAATATGAGTTAGAATGATAATAATAAGAGTAATAAGTATAGTAATTGTCGTTCTATCGATCATATCTGAATAATATGGTTAATAATATGAGTTAGATTGATAATAGTGAGTGTAATAAGTATAGTGAATGTCGTTCTATCGATCATATCAGCATAATATGGGTAATAATATGAGTTGGATTGATAATAATAAGAGTAATGAGTATAGTAATTGTAGTTCTATCGATCATATAAGCATAATATGGCTAATAATATGAGTAAGAATCATAATAATAAGAGTAATGAGTATAGTAATTGTAGTTCTATCGATCATATCTGCATAATATGGTGAATAATATGAGTTAGATTCATAATAATAACAGTAATAAGTATAGTAATTGTCGTTCTATCGATAATATAACCATAATATGGCTAATAATATGAGTTAGATTGATAATACTAAGAGTAGTGAGTATAGTAATTCTCGTTCTATCGATCATATAAGCATAATATGGCTAATAATATGAGTTAGATTGATAATAATAAGAGTAATAAGTACAGTAATTGTCGTTCTATCGATCATATAAGCATAATAAGGCTAATAATATGAGTTAGAGTGATAATACTAAGAGTAGTGAGTATAGTAATTCTCATTCTATCGATCATATAAGCATAATATGGCTAATAATATGAGTTAGATTGATAATAATAAGAGTAATAAGTATAGTAATTGTCGTTCTCTCGATCTTATAAGCATAATATGGCTAATAATATGAGTTAGAGTGATAATACTAAGAGTAGTGAGTATAGTAATTCTCATTCTATCGATCATATAAGCATAATATGGCTAATAATATGAGTAAGATTGATAATAATAACAGTAATAAGTATAGTAATTGTCGTTATATCGATAATATAAGCATAATATGGCTAATAATATGAGTTAGATTCATAATAATAAGAGTAATAAGTATAGTAATTGTCGTTCTATCGATCATATAAGCATAATATGGCTAATAATATGAGTTAGATTGATAATAATAAGTGTAAAAAGTAGAGTAATTGTCGTTCGATCGATCATATCTGCATAATATGGTTAATAATATGAGTTAGATTGATAATAATAAGAGTAATGAGTATAGTAATTGTCGTACTATCGATCATATAAGCATAATATGGCGAATAATGTGAGTTAGATTGATAATAGTGAGTGCAATAAATATAGTAATTGTCATTCTATCGCTCATATAAGCACAATATGGCTAATAATATGAGTTAGATTGATAATAATAAGAGTAATAAGTATAGTAATTGTCGTTCTATCGATCATATAAGCATAATATGGCTAATAATATGAGTTAGATTGATAATAATAAGTGTAATAAGTATAGTAATTGTCGTTCTATCGGTCATTTAAGCATAATATGGCTAATAATATGTGTCAGATTGATAATAATAACAGTAATAAGTATAGTAATTGTCGTTCTATCGATAATATAAGCATAATATGGCTAATAATATGAGTTAGATTGATAATACTAAGAGTAGTGAGTATAGTAATTCTCGTTCTATCGATCATATAATCATAATATGGCTAATAATATGAGTTAGATTGATAATACTAAGAGTAGTGAGTACAGTAATTGTCGTTCTATCGATCATATAAGCATAATATGGCTAATAATATGAGTTAGATTGATAATAATAAGAGTAGTAAGTATAGTATTTGTCGTTCTATCGATCATATAAGCATAATATGGCTAATAATACGAGTTAGATTGATAATAATAAGAGTAATAAGTATAGTAATTGTCGTTCTATCGATCATTTAACCATAATATGGCTAATAATATGAGTTAGAATGATAATAATAAGAGTAATAAGTATAGTAATTGTCGTTCTATCGATCATATCTGAATAATATGGTTAATAATATGAGTTAGATTGATAATAGTGAGTGTAATAAGTATAGTGAATGTCGTTCTATCGATCATATCAGCATAATATGGGTAATAATATGAGTTGGATTGATAATAATAAGAGTAATGAGTATAGTAATTGTAGTTCTATCGATCATATAAGCATAATATGGCTAATAATATGAGTAAGAATCATAATAATAAGAGTAATGAGTATAGTAATTGTAGTTCTATCGATCATATCTGCATAATATGGTGAATAATATGAGTTAGATTCATAATAATAACAGTAATAAGTATAGTAATTGTCGTTCTATCGATAATATAACCATAATATGGCTAATAATATGAGTTAGATTGATAATACTAAGAGTAGTGAGTATAGTAATTCTCGTTCTATCGATCATATAAGCATAATATGGCTAATAATATGAGTTAGATTGATAATAATAAGAGTAATAAGTACAGTAATTGTCGTTCTATCGATCATATAAGCATAATAAGGCTAATAATATGAGTTAGAGTGATAATACTAAGAGTAGTGAGTATAGTAATTCTCATTCTATCGATCATATAAGCATAATATGGCTAATAATATGAGTTAGATTGATAATAATAAGAGTAATAAGTATAGTAATTGTCGTTCTCTCGATCTTATAAGCATAATATGGCTAATAATATGAGTTAGAGTGATAATACTAAGAGTAGTGAGTATAGTAATTCTCATTCTATCGATCATATAAGCATAATATGGCTAATAATATGAGTAAGATTGATAATAATAACAGTAATAAGTATAGTAATTGTCGTTATATCGATAATATAAGCATAATATGGCTAATAATATGAGTTAGATTCATAATAATAAGAGTAATAAGTATAGTAATTGTCGTTCTATCGATCATATAAGCATAATATGGCTAATAATATGAGTTAGATTGATAATAATAAGTGTAAAAAGTAGAGTAATTGTCGTTCGATCGATCATATCTGCATAATATGGTTAATAATATGAGTTAGATTGATAATAATAAGAGTAATGAGTATAGTAATTGTCGTACTATCGATCATATAAGCATAATATGGCGAATAATGTGAGTTAGATTGATAATAGTGAGTGCAATAAATATAGTAATTGTCATTCTATCGCTCATATAAGCACAATATGGCTAATAATATGAGTTAGATTGATAATAATAAGAGTAATAAGTATAGTAATTGTCGTTCTATCGATCATATAAGCATAATATGGCTAATAATATGAGTTAGATTGATAATAATAAGTGTAATAAGTATAGTAATTGTCGTTCTATCGGTCATTTAAGCATAATATGGCTAATAATATGAGTCAGATTGATAATAATAACAGTAATAAGTATAGTAATTGTCGTTCTATCGATAATATAAGCATAATATGGCTAATAATATGAGTTAGATTGATAATGCTAAGAGTAGTGGGTATAGTAATTCTCGTTCTATCTATCATATAATCATAATATGAATAATAATATGAGTTAGATTGATAATACTAAGAGTGGTGAGTATAGTAATTGTCGTTCTATCGATCATATAAGCATAATATGGCTAATAATATGAGTTAGATTGATAATAATAAGAGTAGTAAGTATAGTATTTGTCGTTCTATCGATCATATAAGCATAATATGGCTAATAATACGAGTTAGATTGATAATAATAAGAGTAATAAGTATAGTAATTGTCGTTCTATCGATCATTTAACCATAATATGGCTAATAATATGAGTTAGATTGATAATAATAAGAGTAGTAAGTATAGGAATTGTCGTTCTATCGATAATATAAGCATAATATGGCTAATAATATGAGTTAGATTGATAATACTAAGGGTAGTGAGTATAGTAATTCTCGTTCTGTCGATCATGTAAGCATAATATGGCTAATAATATGAGTTGGATTGATAATAATAAGAGTAATAAGTATAGTAATTGTAGTTCTATCGATCATATCTGTATAATATGGTTAATAATATGAGTTAGATTCATAATAATAACAGTAATAAGTATAGTAATTGTCGTTCTATCGATCATTTAAGCATAATATGGCTAATACTATGAGTTAGATTGATAATAATAAGAGTAATAAGTATAGTAATTGTCGTTCTATCGGTCATTTAAGCATAATATGGCGAATAATATGAGTTGGGTTGATAAAACTAAGAATAATAAGTACAGTAACTGTCGTTCTATCGATCATATAAGCATAATATGGTTAATAATATGAGTTAGAATGATAATAATAAGAGTAATAAGTATAGTAATTGTCGTTCTATCGATCATATCTGCATAATATGGTTAATAATATGAGTTAGATTGATAATAGTGAGTGTAATAAGTATAGTGAATGTCGTTCTATCGATCATATCAGCATAATATGGGTAATAATATGAGTTGGATTGATAATAGTGAGAGTAATGAGTATAGTAATTGTCGTTCTATCGATCATATAAGCATAATATGGCTAATAATATGAGTTAGATTGATAATAATAACAGTAATAAGTATAGTAATTGTCGTTCGATCGATCATATCTGCATAATATGGTTAACAATATGAGTTAGATTGATAATAATAAGAGTAATGAGTATAGTAATTGTCGTACTATCGATCATATAAGCATAATATGGCTAATAATGTGAGTTAGATTGATAATAGTGAGTGCAATAAATATAGTAATTGTCGTTCTATCGCTCATATAAGCACAATATGGCTAATAATATGAGTTAGATTGATAATACTAAGAGTAGTGAGTATAGTAATTCTCATTCGATCGATCATATAAGCCTAATATGGCTAATAATATGAGTTAGATAGATAATAATAAGAGTAATGAGTATAGTAATTGTAGTTCTATCGATCATATCTGCATAATATGGTTAATAATATGCGTTAGATTCATAATAATAACAGTAACAAGTATAGTAATTGTCGTTCTATCGATCATTTAAGCATAATATGGCTAATAATATGAGTTAGATTGATAATAATAAGAGTAATAAGTATAGTAATTGTCGTTCTATCGGTCATTTAAGCATAATATGGCTAATAATATGAGTTAGATTGATAATACTAAGAGTAGTGAGTAGAGTAATTCTCGTTCTATCGATCATATAATAATAATATGAATAATAATATGAGTTAGATTGATAATACTAAGAGTGGTGAGTATAGTAATTGTCGTTCTATCGATCATATAAGCATAATATGGCTAATAATATGAGTTAGATTGATAATAATAAGAGTAGTAAGTATAGTATTTGTCGTTCTATCGATCATATAAGCATAATATGGCTAATAATACGAGTTAGATTGATAATAATAAGAGTAATAAGTATAGTAATTGTCGTTCTATCGATCATTTAACCATAATATGGCTAATAATATGAGTTAGATTGATAATAATAAGAGTAGTAAGTATAGGAATTGTCGTTCTATCGATAATATAAGCATAATATGGCTAATAATATGAGTTAGATTGATAATACTAAGGGTAGTGAGTATAGTAATTCTCGTTCTGTCGATCATGTAAGCATAATATGGCTAATAATATGAGTTGGATTGATAATAATAAGAGTAATAAGTATAGTAATTGTAGTTCTATCGATCATATCTGTATAATATGGTTAATAATATGAGTTAGATTCATAATAATAACAGTAATAAGTATAGTAATTGTCGTTCTATCGATCATTTAAGCATAATATGGCTAATACTATGAGTTAGATTGATAATAATAAGAGTAATAAGTATAGTAATTGTCGTTCTATCGGTCATTTAAGCATAATATGGCGAATAATATGAGTTGGGTTGATAAAACTAAGAATAATAAGTACAGTAACTGTCGTTCTATCGATCATATAAGCATAATATGGTTAATAATATGAGTTAGAATGATAATAATAAGAGTAATAAGTATAGTAATTGTCGTTCTATCGATCATATCTGCATAATATGGTTAATAATATGAGTTAGATTGATAATAGTGAGTGTAATAAGTATAGTGAATGTCGTTCTATCGATCATATCAGCATAATATGGGTAATAATATGAGTTGGATTGATAATAGTGAGAGTAATGAGTATAGTAATTGTCGTTCTATCGATCATATAAGCATAATATGGCTAATAATATGAGTTAGATTGATAATAATAACAGTAATAAGTATAGTAATTGTCGTTCGATCGATCATATCTGCATAATATGGTTAACAATATGAGTTAGATTGATAATAATAAGAGTAATGAGTATAGTAATTGTCGTACTATCGATCATATAAGCATAATATGGCTAATAATGTGAGTTAGATTGATAATAGTGAGTGCAATAAATATAGTAATTGTCGTTCTATCGCTCATATAAGCACAATATGGCTAATAATATGAGTTAGATTGATAATACTAAGAGTAGTGAGTATAGTAATTCTCATTCGATCGATCATATAAGCCTAATATGGCTAATAATATGAGTTAGATAGATAATAATAAGAGTAATGAGTATAGTAATTGTAGTTCTATCGATCATATCTGCATAATATGGTTAATAATATGCGTTAGATTCATAATAATAACAGTAACAAGTATAGTAATTGTCGTTCTATCGATCATTTAAGCATAATATGGCTAATAATATGAGTTAGATTGATAATAATAAGAGTAATAAGTATAGTAATTGTCGTTCTATCGGTCATTTAAGCATAATATGGCAAATAATATGAGTTGGGTTGATAAAACTATTAATAATAAGTATAGTAACTGTCGTTCTATCGATCATATAAGCATAATATGGTTAATAATATGAGTTAGAATGATAATAATAAGAGTAATAAGTATAGTAATTGTCGTTCTATCGATCATATCTGCATAATATGGTTAATAATATGAGTTAGATTGATAATAGTGAGTGTAATAAGTATAGTGAATGTCGTTCTATCGATCATATCAGCATAATATGGGTAATAATATGAATTGGATTGATAATAATAAGAGTAATGAGTATAGTAATTGTAGTTCTATCGATCATATAAGCATAATATGGCTAATAATATGAGTAAGATTCATAATAATAAGAGTAATAAGTATAGTAATTGTCGTTATATCGATCATTTAAGCATAATATGGCGAATAATATGAGTTGGGTTGATAAAAATAAGAATAATAAGTATAGTAATTGTCGTTCTATCGATCATATAAGCATAATATGGCTAATAATATGAGTTAGGTTGATAATAATAAGAGTAATAAGTATAGTAGATGTCGTGCTATCGATCATATCTGCATAATATGGTCAATAATATGAGTTAGATTGATAATAGTGAGTGTAATAAGTATAGTAATTGTCGTTCTGTCGATCATATTAGCATAATATGGTTAATAATATGAGTTAGATTGATAATAATAAGAGTAATAAGTATAGTAATTGTCGTTCTATCGATCATATAAGCACAATATGGCTAATAATATGAGTTAGATTGATAATAATAAGAGTAATGAGTATAGTAATTGTCGTTCTATCGATCATATCTGCATAATATGGTTAACAGTATGAGTTAGATTGATAATAATAACAGTAATAAGTATAGTAATTGTCGTTATATCGATCATATAACCATAATATGGCTAATAGCATGAGTTGGATTGATAATAATAAGAGTAATGAGTATAGTAATTGTCGTTCTATCGATCATATCTGCATAATATGGTTAATAATATGAGTTAGATTGATAATAGTGAGTGTAATAAATATAGTAATTGTCGTTCTATCGCTCATATTAGCACAATATGGCTAATAACATGAGTTAGATTCATAATAATAAGAGTAATAAGTATAGTAATTGTCGTTCTATCGATCATATAAGCATAATATGGCTAATAATATGAGTTAGAGTGATAATACTAAGAGTAGTGAGTACAGTAATTCTCATTCCATCGATCATATAAGCATAATATGGCTAATAATATGAGTTAGATTGATAATAATAGCAGTAATAAGTACAGTAATTGTCGTTCTATCGATAATATAAGCATAATATGGCTAATAATATGAGTTAGATTGATAATACTAAGAGTAGTGAGTACAGTAATTGTCGTTCTATCGATCATATAAGCATAATATGGCTAATAATACGAGTTAGATTGATAATAATAAGAGTAATAAGTATAGTAATTGTCGTTCTATCGATCATTTAACCATAATATGGCTAATAATATGAGTTAGAGTGATAATACTAAGAGTAGTGAGTACAGTAATTCTCATTCCATCGATCATATAAGCATAATATGGCTAATAATATGAGTTAGATTGATAATAATAGCAGTAATAAGTACAGTAATTGTCGTTCTATCGATAATATAAGCATAATATGGCTAATAATATGAGTTAGATTGATAATACTATGAGTAGTGAGTACAGTAATTGTCGTTCTATCGATCATATAAGCATAATATGGCTAATAATACGAGTTAGATTGATAATAATAAGAGTAATAAGTATAGTAATTGTCGTTCTATCGATCATTTAACCATAATATAGCTAATAATATGAGTTAGATAGATAATAATAAGAGTAATGAGTATAGTAATTGTAGTTCTATCGATCATATCTGCATAATATGGTTAATATTATGAGTTGGATTCATAATAATAACAGTAATAAGTATAGTAATTGTCGTTCTATCGATCATTTAAGCATAATATGGCTAATAATACGAGTTAGATTGATAATAATAAGAGTAATAAGTATAGTAACTGTCGTTCTATCGATCATATAAGCATAATATGGGTAATAATATGAGTTAGATTAATAATAATAAGAGTAATAAGTATAGTAATTGTCGTTCTATCGGTCATTTAAGCATAATATGGCTAATAATATGAGTAAGATTTATAATAATAACAGTAATAAGTATAGTAATTGTCGTTCTATCGATAATATAAGCATAATATGGCTAATAATATGAGTTAGATTGATAATAATAGGAGTAGTAAGTATAGTATTTGTCGTTCTATCGATCATATAAGCATAATATGGCTAATAATACGAGTTAGATTGATAATAATAAGAGTAATAAGTATAGTAATTGTCGTTCTATCGATCATTTAACCATAATATGGCTAATAATATGAGTTAGATTGATAATAATAAGAGTAATAAGTATAGCAATTGTCGTTCTATCGATCATATAAGCATAATATGGCTAATAATATGAGTTAGATTGATAATAATAAGAGTAGTAAGTATAGTATTTGTCGTTCTATCGATCATATAAGCATAATATGGCTAATAATACGAGTTAGATTGATAATAATAAGAGTAATAAGTATAGTAATTGTCGTTCTATCGATCATTTAACCATAATATGGCTAATAATATGAGTTAGATTGATAATAATAAGAGTAATAAGTATAGTGAAAGTCGTCCTATCGATAATATAAGCATAATATGGCTAATAATATGAGTTAGATTGATAATACTAAGAGTAGTGAGTAGAGTAATTCTCGTTCTATCGATCATATAATAATAATATGGCTAATAATATGAGTTAGATTGAAAATACTAAGAGTAGTGAGTATAGTAATTGTCGTTCTATCGATCATATAAGCATAATATGGCTAATAATATAAGTTAGATTGATAATAATAAGAGTAGTAAGTATAGTATTTGTCGTTCTATCGATCATATAAGCATAATATGGCTAATAATACGAGTTAGATTCATAATAATAAGAGTAATAAGTATAGTAATTGTCGTTCTATCGATCATTTAACCATAATATGGCTAATAATATGAGTTAGATTGATAATAATAAGAGTAATAAGTATAGCAATTGTCGTTCTATCGATCATATAAGCATAATATGGCTAATAATATGAGTTAGATTGATAATAATAAGAGTAGTAAGTATAGTATTTGTCGTTCTATCGATCATATAAGCATAATATGGCTAATAATACGAGTTAGATTGATAATAATAAGAGTAATAAGTATAGTAATTGTCGTTCTATCGATCATTTAACCATAATATGGCTAATAATATGAGTTAGATTGATAATAATAAGAGTAATAAGTATAGTAATAGTCGTTCTATCGATAATATAAGCATAATATGGCTAATAATATGAGTTAGATTGATAATACTAAGGGTAGTGAGTATAGTAATTCTCGTTCTATCGATCATATAAGCATAATATGGCTAATAATATGAGTTGGATTGATAATAATAAGAGTAATAAGTATAGTAATTGTAGTTCTATCGATCATATAAGCATAATATGGCTAATAATATGAGTTAGATAGATAATAATAAGAGTAATGAGTATAGTAATTGTAGTCCTATCGATCATATCTGCATAATATGGTTAATAATATGAGTTAGATTCATAATAATAACAGTAATAAGTATAGTAATTGTCGTTCTATCGATAATATAACCATAATATGGCTAATAATATGAGTTAGATTGATAATACTAAGAGTAGTGAGTATAGTAATTCTCGTTCTATCGATCATATCTGCATAATATGGTTAATAATATGAGTTAGATTCATAATAATAACAGTAATAAGTATAGTAATTGTCGTTCTATCGATAATATAACCATAATATGGCTAATAATATGAGTTAGATTGATAATACTAAGAGTAGTGAGTATAGTAATTCTCGTTCTATCGATCATATAAGCATAATATGGCTAATAATATGAGTTAGATTGATAATAATAAGAGTAATAAGTACAGTAATTGTCGTTCTATCGATCATATAAGCATAATAAGGCTAATAATATGAGTTAGAGTGATAATACTAAGAGTAGTGAGTATAGTAATTCTCATTCTATCGATCATATAAGCATAATATGGCTAATAATATGAGTTAGATTGATAATAATAACAGTAATAAGTATAGTAATTGTCGTTCTATCGATCATATAAGCATAATATGGTTAATAATATGAGTTAGAATGATAATAATAAGAGTAATAAGTATAGTAATTGTCGTTCTATCGATCATATCTGCATAATATGGTTAATAATGTGAGTTAGATTGATAATAGTGAGTGTAATAAGTATAGTGAATGTCGTTCTATCGATCATATCAGCATAATATGGGTAATAATATGAGTTGGATTGATAATAATAAGAGTAATGAGTATAGTAATTGTAGTTCTATCGATCATATAAGCATAACATGGCTAATAATATGAGTAAGATTCATAATAATAAGAGTAATAAGTATAGTAATTGTCGTTCTATCGATCATTTAAGCATAATATGGCGAATAATATGAGTTGGGTTGATAAAAATAAGAATAATAAGTATAGTAATTGTCGTTCTATCGATCATGTAAGCATAATATGGCTAATAATATGAGTTAGGTTGATAATAATAAGAGTAATAAGTATAGTAGATGTCGTGCTATCGATCATATCTGCATAATATGGTCAATAATATGAGTTAGATTGATAATAGTGAGTGTAATAAGTGTAGTAATTGTCGTTCTGTCGATCATATTAGCATAATATGGTTAATAATATGAGTTAGATTGATAATAATAAGAGTAATAAGTATAGTATTTGTCGTTCTATCGATCATATAAGCATAATATGGCTAATAATACGAGTTAGATTGATAATAATAAGAGTAATAAGTATAGTAATTGTCGTTCTATCGATCATATAAGCACAATATGGCTAATAATATGAGTTAGATTGATAATAATAAGAGTAATGAGTATAGTAATTGTCGTTCTATCGATCATATCTGCATAATATGGTTAACAGTATGAGTTAGATTGATAATAATAAGAGTAATAAGTATAGTAATTGTCGTTATATCGATCATATAACCATAATATGGCTAATAGCATGAGTTGGATTGATAATAATAAGAGTAATGAGTATAGTAATTGTCGTTCTATCGATCATATCTGCATAATATGGTTAATAATATGAGTTAGATTGATAATAGTGAGTGTAATAAATATAGTAATTGTCGTTCTATCGCTCATATTAGCACAATATGGCTAATAACATGAGTTAGATTCATAATAATAAGAGTAATAAGTATAGTAATTGTCGTTCTATCGATCATATAAGCATAATATGGCTAATAATATGAGTTAGAGTGATAATACTAAGAGTAGTGAGTACAGTAATTCTCATTCCATCGATCATATAAGCATAATATGGCTAATAATATGAGTTAGATTGATAGTAATAGCAGTAATAAGTACAGTAATTGTCGTTCTATCGATAATATAAGCATAATATGGCTAATAATATGAGTTAGATTGATAACACTAAGAGTAGTGAGTACAGTAATTGTCGTTCTATCGATCATATAAGCATAATATGGCTAATAATACGAGTTAGATTGATAATAATAAGAGTAATAAGTATAGTAACTGTCGTTCTATCGATCATATAAGCATAATATGGTTAATAATATGAGTTAGAATGATAATAATAAGAGTAATAAGTATAGTAATTGTCGTTCTATCTAACATATCTGCATAATATGGTTAATAATATGAGTTAGATTGATAATAATAAGAGTAATAAGTATAGTATTTGTCGTTCTATCGATCATATCAGCATAATATGGGTAATAATATGAGTTAGATTAATAATAATAAGAGTAATAAGTATAGTAATTGTCGTTCTATCGGTCATTTAAGCATAATATGGCTAATAATATGAGTAAGATTTATAATAATAACAGTAATAAGTATAGTAATTGTCGTTCTATCGATAATATAAGCATAATATGGCTAATAATATGAGTTAGATTGATAATACTAAGAGTAGTGAGTAGAGTAATTCTCGTTGTATCGATCATATAATAATAATATGGCTAATAATATGAGTTAGATTGAAAATACTAAGAGTAGTGAGTATAGTAATTGTCGTTCTATCGATCATATAAGCATAATATGGCTAATAATATGAGTTAGATTGATAATAATAGGAGTAGTAAGTATAGTATTTGTCGTTCTATCGATCATATAAGCATAATATGGCTAATAATACGAGTTAGATTGATAATAATAAGAGTAATAAGTATAGTAATAGTCGTTCTATCGATCATTTAACCATAATATGGCTAATAATATGAGTTAGATTGATAATAATAAGAGTAATAAGTATAGCAATTGTCGTTCTATCGATCATATAAGCATAATATGGCTAATAATATGAGTTAGATTGATAATAATAAGAGTAGTAAGTATAGTATCTGTCGTTCTATCGATCATATAAGCATAATATGGCTAATAATACGAGTTAGATTGATAATAATAAGAGTAATAAGTATAGTAATTGTCGTTCTATCGATCATTTAACCATAATATGGCTAATAATATGAGTTAGATTGATAATAATAAGAGTAATAAGTATAGTAAAAGTCGTCCTATCGATAATATAAGCATAATATGGCTAATAATATGAGTTAGATTGATAATACTAAGAGTAGTGAGTAGAGTAATTCTCGTTCTATCGATCATATAATAATAATATGGCTAATAATATGAGTTAGATTGAAAATACTAAGAGTAGTGAGTATAGTAATTGTCGTTCTATCGATCATATAAGCATAATATGGCTAATAATATGAGTTAGATTGATAATAATAAGAGTAGTAAGTATAGTATTTGTCGTTCTATCGATCATATAAGCATAATATGGCTAATAATACGAGTTAGATTCATAATAATAAGAGTAATAAGTATAGTAATTGTCGTTCTATCGATCATTTAACCATAATATGGCTAATAATATGAGTTAGATTGATAATAATAAGAGTAATAAGTATAGCAATTGTCGTTCTATCGATCATATAAGCATAATATGGCTAATAATATGAGTTAGATTGATAATAATAAGAGTAGTAAGTATAGTATTTGTCGTTCTATCGATCATATAAGCATAATATGGCTAATAATACGAGTTAGATTGATAATAATAAGAGTAATAAGTATAGTAATTGTCGTTCTATCGATCATTTAACCATAATATGGCTAATAATATGAGTTAGATTGATAATAATAAGAGTAATAAGTATAGTAATAGTCGTTCTATCGATAATATAAGCATAATATGGCTAATAATATGAGTTAGATTGATAATACTAAGGGTAGTGAGTATAGTAATTCTCGTTCTATCGATCATATAAGCATAATATGGCTAATAATATGAGTTGGATTGATAATAATAAGAGTAATAAGTATAGTAATTGTAGTTCTATCGATCATATAAGCATAATATGGCTAATAATATGAGTTAGATAGATAATAATAAGAGTAATGAGTATAGTAATTGTAGTCCTATCGATCATATCTGCATAATATGGTTAATAATATGAGTTAGATTCATAATAATAACAGTAATAAGTATAGTAATTGTCGTTCTATCGATAATATAACCATAATATGGCTAATAATATGAGTTAGATTGATAATACTAAGAGTAGTGAGTATAGTAATTCTCGTTCTATCGATCATATCTGCATAATATGGTTAATAATATGAGTTAGATTCATAATAATAACAGTAATAAGTATAGTAATTGTCATTCTATCGATAATATAACCATAATATGGCTAATAATATGAGTTAGATTGATAATACTAAGAGTAGTGAGTATAGTAATTCTCGTTCTATCGATCATATAAGCATAATATGGTTAACAGTATGAGTTAGATTGATAATAATAAGAGTAATAAGTATAGTAATTGTCGTTATATCGATCATATAACCATAATATGGCTAATAGCATGAGTTGGATTGATAATAATAAGAGTAATGAGTATAGTAATTGTCGTTCTATCGATCATATCTGCATAATATGGTTAATAATATGAGTTAGATTGATAATAGTGAGTGTAATAAATATAGTAATCGTCGTTCTATCGCTCATATTAGCACAATATGGCTAATAACATGAGTTAGATTCATAATAATAAGAGTAATAAGTATAGTAATTGTCGTTCTATCGATCATATAAGCATAATATGGCTAATAATATGAGTTAGAGTGATAATACTAAGAGTAGTGAGTACAGTAATTCTCATTCCATCGATCATATAAGCATAATATGGCTAATAATATGAGTTAGATTGATAATAATAGCAGTAATAAGTACAGTAATTGTCGTTCTATCGATAATATAAGCATAATATGGCTAATAATATGAGTTAGATTGATAATACTAAGAGTAGTGAGTACAGTAATTGTCGTTCTATCGATCATATAAGCATAATATGGCTAATAATACGAGTTAGATTGATAATAATAAGAGTAATAAGTATAGTAATTGTCGTTCTATCGATCATTTAACCATAATATGGCTAATAATATGAGTTAGAGTGATAATACTAAGAGTAGTGAGTACAGTAATTCTCATTCCATCGATCATATAAGCATAATATGGCTAATAATATGAGTTAGATTGATAATAATAGCAGTAATAAGTACAGTAATTGTCGTTCTATCGATAATATAAGCATAATATGGCTAATAATATGAGTTAGATTGATAATACTAAGAGTAGTGAGTACAGTAATTGTCGTTCTATCGATCATATAAGCATAATATGGCTAATAATACGAGTTAGATTGATAATAATAAGAGTAATAAGTATAGTAATTGTCGTTCTATCGATCATTTAACCATAATATAGCTAATAATATGAGTTAGATTGATAATAATAAGAGTAATAAGTATAGTATTCGTCGTTCTATCGATCATATAATCATAATATGGCTAATAATATGAGTTAGATTGATAATACTAAGAGTAATGAGTATAGTAATTGTAGTTCTATCGATCATATCTGCATAATATGGTTAATAATATGAGTTAGATTGATAATAATAAGAGTAGTAAGTATAGTATTTGTCGTTCTATCGATCATATAAGCATAATATGGCTAATAATACGAGTTAGATTGATAATAATAAGAGTAATAAGTATAGTAATTGTCGTTCTATCGATCATTTAACCATAATATGGCTAATAATATGAGTTAGAATGATAATAATAAGAGTAATAAGTATAGTAATTGTCGTTCTATCGATCATATCTGAATAATATGGTTAATAATATGAGTTAGATTGATAATAGTGAGTGTAATAAGTATAGTGAATGTCGTTCTATCGATCATATCAGCATAATATGGGTAATAATATGAGTTGGATTGATAATAATAAGAGTAATGAGTATAGTAATTGTAGTTCTATCGATCATATAAGCATAATATGGCTAATAATATGAGTAAGAATCATAATAATAAGAGTAATGAGTATAGTAATTGTAGTTCTATCGATCATATCTGCATAATATGGTGAATAATATGAGTTAGATTCATAATGATAACAGTAATAAGTATAGTAATTGTCGTTCTATCGATAATATAACCATAATATGGCTAATAATATGAGTTAGATTGATAATACTAAGAGTAGTGAGTATAGTAATTCTCGTTCTATCGATCATATAAGCATAATATGGCTAATAATATGAGTTAGATTGATAATAATAAGAGTAATAAGTACAGTAATTGTCGTTCTATCGATCATATAAGCATAATAAGGCTAATAATATGAGTTAGAGTGATAATACTAAGAGTAGTGAGTATAGTAATTCTCATTCTATCGATCATATAAGCATAATATGGCTAATAATATGAGTTAGATTGATAATAATAAGAGTAATAAGTATAGTAATTGTCGTTCTCTCGATCATATAAGCATAATATGGCTAATAATATGAGTTAGATTGATAATACTAAGAGTAGTGAGTATAGTAATTCTCATTCTATCGATCATATAAGCATAATATGGCTAATAATATGAGTAAGATTGATAATAATAACAGTAATAAGTATAGTAATTGTCGTTATATCGATAATATAAGCATAATATGGCTAATAATATGAGTTAGATTCATAATAATAAGAGTAATAAGTATAGTAATTGTCGTTCTATCGATCATATAAGCATAATATGGCTAATAATATGAGTTAGATTGATAATAATAAGTGTAAAAAGTAGAGTAATTGTCGTTCGATCGATCATATCTGCATAATATGGTTAATAATATGAGTTAGATTGATAATAATAAGAGTAATGAGTATAGCAATTGTCGTACTATCGATCATATAAGCATAATATGGCGAATAATGTGAGTTAGATTGATAATAGTGAGTGCAATAAATATAGTAATTGTCGATCTATCGCTCATATAAGCACAATATGGCTAATAATATGAGTTAGATTGATAATAATAAGAGTAATAAGTATAGTAATTGTCGTTCTATCGATCATATAAGCATAATATGGCTAATAATATGAGTTAGATTGATAATAATAAGTGTAATAAGTATAGTAATTGTCGTTCTATCGGTCATTTAAGCATAATATGGCTAATAATATGAGTCAGATTGATAATAATAACAGTAATAAGTATAGTAATTGTCGTTCTATCGATAATATAAGCATAATATGGCTAATAATATGAGTTAGATTGATAATGCTAAGAGTAGTGGGTATAGTAATTCTCGTTCTATCTATCATATAATCATAATATGAATAATAATATGAGTTAGATTGATAATACTAAGAGTGGTGAGTATAGTAATTGTCGTTCTATCGATCATATAAGCATAATATGGCTAATAATATGAGTTAGATTGATAATAATAAGAGTAGTAAGTATAGTATTTGTCGTTCTATCGATCATATAAGCATAATATGGCTAATAATACGAGTTAGATTGATAATAATAAGAGTAATAAGTATAGTAATTGTCGTTCTATCGATCATTTAACCATAATATGGCTAATAATATGAGTTAGATTGATAATAATAAGAGTAATAAGTATAGGAATTGTCGTTCTATCGATAATATAAGCATAATATGGCTAATAATATGAGTTCGATTGATAATACTAAGGGTAGTGAGTATAGTAATTCTCGTTCTGTCGATCATGTAAGCATAATATGGCTAATAATATGAGTTGGATTGATAATAATAAGAGTAATAAGTATAGTAATTGTAGTTCTATCGATCATATCTGTATAATATGGTTAATAATATGAGTTAGATTCATAATAATAACAGTAATAAGTATAGTAATTGTCGTTCTATCGATCATTTAAGCATAATATGGCTAATAATATGAGTTAGATTGATAATAATAAGAGTAATAAGTATAGTAATTGTCGTTCTATCGGTCATTTAAGCATAATATGGCGAATAATATGAGTTGGGTTGATAAAACTAAGAATAATAAGTACAGTAACTGTCGTTCTATCGATCATATAAGCATAATATGGTTAATAATATGAGTTAGAATGATAATAATAAGAGTAATAAGTATAGTAATTGTCGTTCTATCGATCATATCTGCATAATATGGTTAATAATATGAGTTAGATTGATAATAGTGAGTGTAATAAGTATAGTGAATGTCGTTCTATCGATCATATCAGCATAATATGGGTAATAATATGAGTTGGATTGATAATAGTGAGAGTAATGAGTATAGTAATTGTCGTTCTATCGATCATATAAGCATAATATGGCTAATAATATGAGTTAGATTGATAATAATAACAGTAATAAGTATAGTAATTGTCGTTCTATCGGTCATTTAAGCATAATATGGCGAATAATATGAGTTGGGTTGATAAAACTAAGAATAATAAGTACAGTAACTGTCGTTCTATCGATCATATAAGCATAATATGGTTAATAATATGAGTTAGAATGATAATAATAAGAGTAATAAGTATAGTAATTGTCGTTCGATCGATCATATCTGCATAATATGGTTAACAATATGAGTTAGATTGATAATAATAAGAGTAATGAGTATAGTAATTGTCGTACTATCGATCATATAAGCATAATATGGCTAATAATGTGAGTTAGATTGATAATAGTGAGTGCAATAAATATAGTAATTGTCGTTCTATCGCTCATATAAGCACAATATGGCTAATAATATGAGTTAGATTGATAATACTAAGAGTAGTGAGTATAGTAATTCTCATTCGATCGATCATATAAGCATAATATGGCTAATAATATGAGTTAGATTGATAATAATAAGAGTAATAAGTACAGTAATTGTCGTTCTATCGATCATATAAGCATAATAAGGCTAATAATATGAGTTAGAGTGATAATACTAAGAGTAGTGAGTATAGTAATTCTCATTCGATCGATCATATAAGCATAATATGGCTAATAATATGAGTTAGATAGATAATAATAAGAGTAATGAGTATAGTAATTGTAGTTCTATCGATCATATCTGCATAATATGGTTAATAATATGCGTTAGATTCATAATAATAAGAGTAATAAGTATAGTAATTGTCGTTCTATCGATCATTTAACCATAATATGGCTAATAATATGAGTTAGATTGATAATAATAAGAGTAATAAGTATAGCAATTGTCGTTCTATCGATCATATAAGCATAATATGGCTAATAATATGAGTTAGATTGATAATAATAAGAGTAGTAAGTATAGTATTTGTCGTTCTATCGATCATATAAGCATAATATGGCTAATAATACGAGTTAGATTGATAATAATAAGAGTAATAAGTATAGTAATTGTCGTTCTATCGATCATTTAACCATAATATGGCTAATAATATGAGTTAGATTGATAATAATAAGAGTAATAAGTATAGTAATAGTCGTTCTATCGATAATATAAGCATAATATGGCTAATAATATGAGTTAGATTGATAATACTAAGGGTAGTGAGTATAGTAATTCTCGTTCTATCGATCATATAAGCATAATATGGCTAATAATATGAGTTGGATTGATAATAATAAGAGTAATAAGTATAGTAATTGTAGTTCTATCGATCATATAAGCATAATATGGCTAATAATATGAGTTAGATAGATAATAATAAGAGTAATGAGTATAGTAATTGTAGTCCTATCGATCATATCTGCATAATATGGTTAATAATATGAGTTAGATTCATAATAATAACAGTAATAAGTATAGTAATTGTCGTTCTATCGATAATATAACCATAATATGGCTAATAATATGAGTTAGATTGATAATACTAAGAGTAGTGAGTATAGTAATTCTCGTTCTATCGATCATATCTGCATAATATGGTTAATAATATGAGTTAGATTCATAATAATAACAGTAATAAGTATAGTAATTGTCATTCTATCGATAATATAACCATAATATGGCTAATAATATGAGTTAGATTGATAATACTAAGAGTAGTGAGTATAGTAATTCTCGTTCTATCGATCATATAAGCATAATATGGTTAACAGTATGAGTTAGATTGATAATAATAAGAGTAATAAGTATAGTAATTGTCGTTATATCGATCATATAACCATAATATGGCTAATAGCATGAGTTGGATTGATAATAATAAGAGTAATGAGTATAGTAATTGTCGTTCTATCGATCATATCTGCATAATATGGTTAATAATATGAGTTAGATTGATAATAGTGAGTGTAATAAATATAGTAATCGTCGTTCTATCGCTCATATTAGCACAATATGGCTAATAACATGAGTTAGATTCATAATAATAAGAGTAATAAGTATAGTAATTGTCGTTCTATCGATCATATAAGCATAATATGGCTAATAATATGAGTTAGAGTGATAATACTAAGAGTAGTGAGTACAGTAATTCTCATTCCATCGATCATATAAGCATAATATGGCTAATAATATGAGTTAGATTGATAATAATAGCAGTAATAAGTACAGTAATTGTCGTTCTATCGATAATATAAGCATAATATGGCTAATAATATGAGTTAGATTGATAATACTAAGAGTAGTGAGTACAGTAATTGTCGTTCTATCGATCATATAAGCATAATATGGCTAATAATACGAGTTAGATTGATAATAATAAGAGTAATAAGTATAGTAATTGTCGTTCTATCGATCATTTAACCATAATATGGCTAATAATATGAGTTAGAGTGATAATACTAAGAGTAGTGAGTACAGTAATTCTCATTCCATCGATCATATAAGCATAATATGGCTAATAATATGAGTTAGATTGATAATAATAGCAGTAATAAGTACAGTAATTGTCGTTCTATCGATAATATAAGCATAATATGGCTAATAATATGAGTTAGATTGATAATACTAAGAGTAGTGAGTACAGTAATTGTCGTTCTATCGATCATATAAGCATAATATGGCTAATAATACGAGTTAGATTGATAATAATAAGAGTAATAAGTATAGTAATTGTCGTTCTATCGATCATTTAACCATAATATAGCTAATAATATGAGTTAGATTGATAATAATAAGAGTAATAAGTATAGTATTCGTCGTTCTATCGATCATATAATCATAATATGGCTAATAATATGAGTTAGATTGATAATACTAAGAGTAATGAGTATAGTAATTGTAGTTCTATCGATCATATCTGCATAATATGGTTAATAATATGAGTTAGATTGATAATAATAAGAGTAGTAAGTATAGTATTTGTCGTTCTATCGATCATATAAGCATAATATGGCTAATAATACGAGTTAGATTGATAATAATAAGAGTAATAAGTATAGTAATTGTCGTTCTATCGATCATTTAACCATAATATGGCTAATAATATGAGTTAGAATGATAATAATAAGAGTAATAAGTATAGTAATTGTCGTTCTATCGATCATATCTGAATAATATGGTTAATAATATGAGTTAGATTGATAATAGTGAGTGTAATAAGTATAGTGAATGTCGTTCTATCGATCATATCAGCATAATATGGGTAATAATATGAGTTGGATTGATAATAATAAGAGTAATGAGTATAGTAATTGTAGTTCTATCGATCATATAAGCATAATATGGCTAATAATATGAGTAAGAATCATAATAATAAGAGTAATGAGTATAGTAATTGTAGTTCTATCGATCATATCTGCATAATATGGTGAATAATATGAGTTAGATTCATAATGATAACAGTAATAAGTATAGTAATTGTCGTTCTATCGATAATATAACCATAATATGGCTAATAATATGAGTTAGATTGATAATACTAAGAGTAGTGAGTATAGTAATTCTCGTTCTATCGATCATATAAGCATAATATGGCTAATAATATGAGTTAGATTGATAATAATAAGAGTAATAAGTACAGTAATTGTCGTTCTATCGATCATATAAGCATAATAAGGCTAATAATATGAGTTAGAGTGATAATACTAAGAGTAGTGAGTATAGTAATTCTAATTCTATCGATCATATAAGCATAATATGGCTAATAATATGAGTTAGATTGATAATAATAAGAGTAATAAGTATAGTAATTGTCGTTCTCTCGATCATATAAGCATAATATGGCTAATAATATGAGTTAGAGTGATAATACTAAGAGTAGTGAGTATAGTAATTCTCATTCTATCGATCATATAAGCATAATATGGCTAATAATATGAGTAAGATTGATAATAATAACAGTAATAAGTATAGTAATTGTCGTTATATCGATAATATAAGCATAATATGGCTAATAATATGAGTTAGATTCATAATAATAAGAGTAATAAGTATAGTAATTGTCGTTCTATCGATCATATAAGCATAATATGGCTAATAATATGAGTTAGATTGA